>NW_027189131.1:3144452-3246952 GCF_040958095.1 Procambarus clarkii
AACACCAGCAATCAACAGCCAATTATTGCACAACTATATTCTACCCACCTCAAGACTCCGCTCCAATATAGAAGCATCAAGAAATATGGACCAATAGGCTTTCTACAAACACTTCTATTCAATACCCATTGTTTCTGTTCTGTCTTGTGTTGATACTTTTAATACCCTATTAATATCCCCTCTTGTTCTGTCTTGTGTTAATGCCACATCACCCCTCCCACCTCACTCAAATGTAGATATAAAATCAGAGATACGTTCTAATCAGTTGTGTATTTGTGAAGTCTTTGAAAATGTAATAAGTTTTACGAAACGCGCCCGTGTCGCGTCAGACTAGAAATAAAAATGAATTATGGAGAAGTGATTTTTGATTTACCTCCAACAGTGAAGCGTAATGTACGAAAGATTGAGAAAATTTGTGTTAGAATTATTAATCTTACTTTTTCGGTCATATTTAATAATATATGTCTACAGGAAAGACTGCTACCAAAATATACTAATATATATATATATATATATATATATATATATATATATATATATATATATATATATATATATATATATATATATTTATACTTTTTTTTTTTTAATAGGGAAGGGAGTACCACATCTGGCTGGAAGAAGGGGGACCCATAGCCTCGGAGGAAACCACACATAACGCATTGGAGAGAATGTAGGTCCCCTCCAATACAGTTTCTGTGTGCTTTTCTCCTACTACCCCCTTCCCTTTTTTTTTTTTTTCCTTTATTGTGTATTTAAAGGTTACAAAACATACAAGACAAATGCCTAAAGGTTATGGATCTCTTGAAGCTCCTCCGCTTCTGGACAGGAACCGAGGACGCAGCAAGCATTTCCCCTCTGGATCGCCACACTGAGACGCTGAAATAAAAAACTGGAAGCCCTTGGGTCTCTGGTGACGTCAATGAGCTTGGAACCCAATTCCTTGAGAAATCCCAAGGCACTCTTGCCCCAGGGGCCATGCATCTCAGACGCTATGGGAACAAAGAGGTATTGACCTTCCAGTCGCCTGTACTTGAGTGATTTTGCTGTTTCCCTGTGGTTGGCCGCCCCACCTGCTTGATCAGCTCCGAAGTGTACATAGGTGTCAGCCAGGGTGGATACACATGTGTAGTCCCACACCAACTGTCTACCCTCCTTCCATGGGTATATGGTGATGCCATCAGGGCGAAGTGTGGGGAAATCCGGGTTTTGGACCCCTAGGATGCGAGGTTCTCTCTCCGCTGGGCACCCAGCTGAGACGAGGCTTCTCTTGATGATGTCATTGACCTCGTTGTGTCTTGCATGCCAGCCCTTTGTGCTTCCGCAATGCAACCCATGCAGTCCGTATTGGTCTGCTTCCACCCTGTTGCAAATACACTTGTATTCAGTGTGAATTGGTGCACCAAGGCGGAGGGCCACTGCTACATGAAGGGATTCTGGATCTAGGCGCGTGCCCATTGCTGACATGGGTACTGCCAGGAGGAAGTCTCCTGCATGGGGGGCATGCACTGCTCTGAGGCGGGCTTTCTCCTTGTCTGATGTTGCGACGCTGAGCATGGCATCAGCTACTTTTTCCACTAGAGGGTGGTCCCAGCCGGACTGTTTGTGTTGTTTTGTTGGCTCTATAATGGTTGCTGGGGCTTCAAATACATATATATATATATATATATATATATATATATATATATATATATATATATATATAAGCCTATACTTGCATAAACCACAAGTGAAGATAAACAATCTTTGGACAACACCCACCAGTGGGACTCGAACCCAGAAAGCACAACTACCTTCCAGTAGCTGGCATAACTAGTATGCTTTAACCCACTACGCCATCAGACCTTACAAAAGAAGTAGATAGTTCGAGATATATATATCTCAAACATCTCTACCTCCCGAAGGCACCAGATGAGTGAGGGGTCAATCTGCAATTTTCGTCAAGCCACTGTCAATGTGAGAGAACTCGTGTCCAGCTTATAAGCCTATACTTGCATAAACCACAAGTGAAGATAAACAATCTTTGGACAACACCCACCAGTGGGACTCGAACCCAGAAAGCACAACTACCTTCCAGTAGCTGGCATAACTAGTATGCTTTAACCCACTACGCCATCAGACCTTACAAAAGAAGTAGATAGTTCGAGATATATATATCTCAAACATCTCTACCTCCCGAAGGCACCAGATGAGTGAGGGGTCAATCTGCAATTTTCGTCAAGCCACTGTCAATGTGAGAGAACTCGTGTCCAGCTTATAAGCCTATACTTGCATAAACCACAAGTGAAGATAAACAATCTTTGGACAACACCCACCAGTGGGACTCGAACCCAGAAAGCACAACTACCTTCCAGTAGCTGGCATAACTAGTATGCTTTAACCCACTACGCCATCAGACCTTACAAAAGAAGTAGATAGTTCGAGATATATATATCTCAAACATCTCTACCTCCCGAAGGCACCAGATGAGTGAGGGGTCAATCTGCAATTTTCGTCAAGCCACTGTCAATGTGAGAGAACTCGTGTCCAGCTTATAAGCCTATACTTGCATAAACCACAAGTGAAGATAAACAATCTTTGGACAACACCCACCAGTGGGACTCGAACCCAGAAAGCACAACTACCTTCCAGTAGCTGGCATAACTAGTATGCTTTAACCCACTACGCCATCAGACCTTACAAAAGAAGTAGATAGTTCGAGAAAAATATATCTCAAACATCTCTACCTCCCGAAGGCACCAGATGAGTGAGGGGTCAATCTGCAATTTTCGTCAAGCCACTGTCAATGTGAGAGAACTCGTGTCCAGCTTATAAGCCTATACTTGCATAAACCACAAGTGAAGATAAACAATCTTTGGACAACACCCACCAGTGGGACTCGAACCCAGAAAGCACAACTACCTTCCAGTAGCTGGCATAACTAGTATGCTTTAACCCACTACGCCATCAGACCTTACAAAAGAAGTAGATAGTTCGAGATATATATATCTCAAACATCTCTACCTCCCGAAGGCACCAGATGAAAGAGGGGTCAATCTGCAATTTTCGTCAAGCCACTGTCAATGTGAGAGAACTCGTGTCCAGCTTATAAGCCTATACTTGCATAAACCACAAGTGAAGATAAACAATCTTTGGACAACACCCACCAGTGGGACTCGAACCCAGAAAGCACAACTACCTTCCAGTAGCTGGCATAACTAGTATGCTTTAACCCACTACGCCATCAGACCTTACAAAAGAAGTAGATAGTTCGAGATATATATATCTCAAACATCTCTACCTCCCGAAGGCACCAGATGAGTGAGGGGTCAATCTGCAATTTTCGTCAAGCCACTGTCAATGTGAGAGAACTCGTGTCCAGCTTATAAGCCTATACTTGCATAAACCACAAGTGAAGATAAACAATCTTTGGACAACACCCACCAGTGGGACTCGAACCCAGAAAGCACAACTACCTTCCAGTAGCTGGCATAACTAGTATGCTTTAACCCACTACGCCATCAGACCTTACAAAAGAAGTAGATAGTTCGAGATATATATATCTCAAACATCTCTACCTCCCGAAGGCACCAGATGAGTGAGGGGTCAATCTGCAATTTTCGTCAAGCCACTGTCAATGTGAGAGAACTCGTGTCCAGCTTATAAGCCTATACTTGCATAAACCACAAGTGAAGATAAACAATCTTTGGACAACACCCACCAGTGGGACTCGAACCCAGAAAGCACAACTACCTTCCAGTAGCTGGCATAACTAGTATGCTTTAACCCACTACGCCATCAGACCTTACAAAAGAAGTAGATAGTTCGAGATATATATATCTCAAACATCTCTACCTCCCGAAGGCACCAGATGAGTGAGGGGTCAATCTGCAATTTTCGTCAAGCCACTGTCAATGTGAGAGAACTCGTGTCCAGCTTATAAGCCTATACTTGCATAAACCACAAGTGAAGATAAACAATCTTTGGACAACACCCACCAGTGGGACTCGAACCCAGAAAGCACAACTACCTTCCAGTTGCTGGCATAACTAGTATGCTTTAACCCACTACGCCATCAGACCTTACAAAAGAAGTAGATAGTTCGAGATATATATATCTCAAACATCTCTACCTCCCGAAGGCACCAGATGAGTGAGGGGTCAATCTGCAATTTTCGTCAAGCCACTGTCAATGTGAGAGAACTCGTGTCCAGCTTATAAGCCTATACTTGCATAAACCACAAGTGAAGATAAACAATCTTTGGACAACACCCACCAGTGGGACTCGAACCCAGAAAGCACAACTACCTTCCAGTAGCTGGCATAACTAGTATGCTTTAACCCACTACGCCATCAGACCTTACAAAAGAAGTAGATAGTTCGAGATATATATATCTCAAACATCTCTACCTCCCGAAGGCACCAGATGAGTGAGGGGTCAATCTGCAATTTTCGTCAAGCCACTGTCAATGTGAGAGAACTCGTGTCCAGCTTATAAGCCTATACTTGCATAAACCACAAGTGAAGATAAACAATCTTTGGACAACACCCACCAGTGGGACTCGAACCCAGAAAGCACAACTACCTTCCAGTAGCTGGCATAACTAGTATGCTTTAACCCACTACGCCATCAGACCTTACAAAAGAAGTAGATAGTTCGAGATATATATATCTCAAACATCTCTACCTCCCGAAGGCACCAGATGAGTGAGGGGTCAATCTGCAATTTTCATCAAGCCACTGTCAATGTGAGAGAACTCGTGTCCAGCTTATAAGCCTATACTTGCATAAACCACAAGTGAAGATAAACAATCTTTGGACAACACCCACCAGTGGGACTCGAACCCAGAAAGCACAACTACCTTCCAGTAGCTGGCATAACTAGTATGCTTTAACCCACTACGCCATCAGACCTTACAAAAGAAGTAGATAGTTCGAGATATATATATCTCAAACATCTCTACCTCCCGAAGGCACCAGATGAGTGAGGGGTCAATCTGCAATTTTCGTCAAGCCACTGTCAATGTGAGAGAACTCGTGTCCAGCTTATAAGCCTATACTTGCATAAACCACAAGTGAAGATAAACAATCTTTGGACAACACCCACCAGTGGGACTCGAACCCAGAAAGCACAACTACCTTCCAGTAGCTGGCATAACTAGTATGCTTTAACCCACTACGCCATCAGACCTTACAAAAGAAGTAGATAGTTCGAGATATATATATCTCAAACATCTCTACCTCCCGAAGGCACCAGATGAGTGAGGGGTCAATCTGCAATTTTCGTCAAGCCACTGTCAATGTGAGAGAACTCGTGTCCAGCTTATAAGCCTATACTTGCATAAACCACAAGTGAAGATAAACAATCTTTGGACAACACCCACCAGTGGGACTCGAACCTAGAAAGCACAACTACCTTCCAGTAGCTGGCATAACTAGTATGCTTTAACCCACTACGCCATCAGACCTTACAAAAGAAGTAGATAGTTCGAGATATATATATCTCAAACATCTCTACCTCCCGAAGGCACCAGATGAGTGAGGGGTCAATCTGCAATTTTCGTCAAGCCACTGTCAATGTGAGAGAACTCGTGTCCAGCTTATAAGCCTATACTTGCATAAACCACAAGTGAAGATAAACAATCTTTGGACAACACCCACCAGTGGGACTCGAACCCAGAAAGCACAACTACCTTCCAGTAGCTGGCATAACTAGTATGCTTTAACCCACTACGCCATCAGACCTTACAAAAGAAGAAAATTGACGAAAATTGCAGATTGACCCCTCACTCATCTGGTGCCTTCGGGAGGTAGAGATGTTTGAGATATATATATCTCGAACTATCTACTTCTTTTGTAAGGTCTGATGGCGTAGTGGGTTAAAGCATACTAGTTATGCCAGCTACTGGAAGGTAGTTGTGCTTTCTGGGTTCGAGTCCCACTGGTGGGTGTTGTCCAAAGATTGTTTATCTTCACTTGTGGTTTATGCAAGTATAGGCTTATAAGCTGGACACGAGTTCTCTCACATTGACAGTGGCTTGACGAAAATTGCAGATTGACCCCTCACTCATCTGGTGCCTTCGGGAGGTAGAGATGTTTGAGATATATATATCTCGAACTATCTACTTCTTTTGTAAGGTCTGATGGCGTAGTGGGTTAAAGCATACTAGTTATGCCAGCTACTGGAAGGTAGTTGTGCTTTCTGGGTTCGAGTCCCACTGGTGGGTGTTGTCCAAAGATTGTTTATCTTCACTTGTGGTTTATGCAAGTATAGGCTTATAAGCTGGACACGAGTTCTCTCACATTGACAGTGGCTTGACGAAAATTGCAGATTGACCCCTCACTCATCTGGTGCCTTCGGGAGGTAGAGATGTTTGAGATATATATATCTCGAACTATCTACTTCTTTTGTAAGGTCTGATGGCGTAGTGGGTTAAAGCATACTAGTTATGCCAGCTACTGGAAGGTAGTTGTGCTTTCTGGGTTCGAGTCCCACTGGTGGGTGTTGTCCAAAGATTGTTTATATATATATATATATATATATATATATATATATATATATATATATATATATATATATATATATATATATATATATATATATGTATATATATATATATATATCAGTCAATGTTACCTCCTACCTCCCCTCTCTACTCACCTCCCACCTTATCCTCCTTCAAGTGTCCTACCCTTAACCACCCATCTTAAAAGCTTGGTCTCCTACACTGGTCCCTCCATAGGAGGAGCGTTCATCTATGCTCTCAACATATCCTTCATACATACTGTTATTTAACTATATATATATATCTAAACGCGATTAACTCTACGGCACATACTCATACATGTTCATCTACTACTATTGCTCACATGTTCACAACACCTATTCCTATACTTACACTTTTACCCTACATGACACACAACATCCCACATGCCGCTACCTGTCCCACACCATGTGGGAGCATCCCCCCTCCTCCCTCCCTCTCTCACACTATCAACTTGTTGATGTATATCTCTCCCATTACTTATCCCCTGTTACCCATACACATTTTACCTACATGGTTGATACCTGGTTGATACCTGGTTGATGGGGTTCTGGGAGTTCATCTACTCCCCAAGCCCGGCCCGAGGCCAGGCTCGACTTGTGAGAGTTTGGTCCACCAGGCTGTTGCTTGGAGCGGCCCGCAGGCCCACATACCCACCACAGCCCGGTTGGTCCGGCACTCCTTGGAGGAATAAATCTAGTTTCCTCTTGAAAATGTCCACGGTTGTTCCGGCAATATTTCTTATGCTTGCTGGGAGGACGTTGAACAACCGCGGACCTCTGATGTTTATACAGTGTTCTCTGATTGTGCCTATGGCACCTCTGCTCTTCATTGGTTCTATTCTACATTTTCTTCCGTGTCGTTCACTCCAGTACGTTGTTATTTTACTGTGTAGATTTGGTACTTGGCCCTCCAGTATCTTCCAGGTGTATATTATTTGATATCTCTCTTGTCTTCTTTCTAGTGAGTACATTTGAAGGGCTTTGAGACGATCCCAATAATTTAGGTGCTTTATTGCATCTATGCGTGCCGTATATGTTCTCTGTATTCCCTCTATTTCAGCAATCTCTCCTGCTCTGAAGGGGGAAGTGAGTACTGAGCAGTACTCAAGACGGGACAACACAAGTGACTTGAAGAGTACAACCATTGTGATGGGATCCCTGGATTTGAAAGTTCTCGTAATCCATCCTATCATTTTGCTGGCTGTCGCAATATTTGCTTGGTTGTGCTCCTTAAACGTTAGGTCGTCAGACATTATTATTCCCAAATCCTTTACATGCTGTTTTCCTACTATGGGTACATTTGATTGTGTTTTGTACTCTGTATTATGTTTAAGGTCCTCATTTTTACCGTACCTGAGTACCTGGAATTTATCACTGTTAAACATCATGTTATTTTCTGATGCCCAGTCGAAAACTTTATTAATATCAGCTTGACGTTTTTCAATGTCCTCAGCCGAGGTAATTTTCATACTGATTTTTGTGTCATCTGCAAAGGATGTTACGAAGCTGTGACTTGTATTTTTGTCTATATCTGATATGAGAATAAGGAAAAGCAGCGGTGCAAGGACTGTACCCTGAGGTACAGAGCTTTTCACTGCACTTGGACTAGATTTTATATGGTTGACAGTTACTCGCTGAGTCCTGTTTGACAGAAAACTGAGTATCCAGCGTCCTACTTTACCGGTTATTCCCATTGACTTCATTTTGTGTGCTATCACGCCATGGTCACATTTATCGAAAGCCTTTGCGAAGTCCGTGTATGTCACATCAGCATTCTGTTTCTCTTCTAATGCCTCAGTGACTTTGTCGTAGTGCTCAAGTAGCTGTGAGAGGCACGATCTTCCCGCTCGAAATCCATGTTGGCCTGGGTTGTGAAGGTCATTGGTCTCCATGAATTTGGTGACCTGACTCCTAATCACTCTCTCAAATACTTTTATGATGTGCGATGTTAGTGCAACTGGTCTATAATTTTTTGCCAATGCTTTGCTCCCTCCCTTGTGTAGAGGGGCTATGTCTGCTACTTTAAGTGCATCTGGTATCTCCCCCGTGTCCAAGCTCTTCCTCCACACTATACTGAGTGCCTGTGCTACCGGCACTTTGCATTTCTTTATAAATATTGAATTCCATGAGTCTGGACCTGGGGCCTAGTGCATGGGCATGTTTTCAATTTCTTTTTCAAAATTTAGTGCGCTCGTGTTTTTATCAGTTATATTTACAGGGGTTTGAATATCCCACATAAAGAAATTGTCTGGATCGTGCACCTTCATGTTGTTTATTGGAGTACTAAACATGTCCTCATACTGCTTTTTTAGGATTTCACTAATTTCTTTGTCATCCTCCGTGTATGAACCTTCACTTGTACGAATAGGTCCAATACTGGCAGTGGTTTTTGCTTTTGATTTCGCATATGAGAAGAAATATTTTGGATTTTTCTTTATTTCCTGAATTGCTTTCTGTTCTAACTGCCTTTCTTCAGTTTCATATGAGTGTTTCAATTTCCGCTCGATTTCTTCAATCTCCCTATTTAAATTATTCCTTCTTTGACGGGAAATTCGTGTCTGCATAAGCAGTTCCGTTATTTTTTTCCTGCGTTTATAGTGTCGTCTGCGTTCTCTTTCTACGTTAGATCTCTTTCTGGCTTTCCTCAAAGGAACATGTTTCAGACAGACTTGATACGCTTCTGAAGTAAGTTTTTCTATTCCTTCTGTAGGACTTGTATTATTTAGAACAGTTCCCCATGGAATGTTTGTAAGTTCCCTGTTTATTATCTCCCAGTCTATCCTTTTATTATTAAAATTGAATTTACTGAATAGCCCCTCTCGCTTTATCAACGTTTTAGGTCTATTCTGAGTATTGATGGTAGTTTGCACTTCAGTGAGTTTGTGATCTGAGTATGTGGTATCTGATATCGTAATGTCTCTGATAATGTCTTCATTGTTCGTAAAGACCAGATCTAGAATATTTTCATTTCTCGTTGGCTCCGATATCTGCTGATTGAGTGAAAATTTGTCACAGAATCTAAGTAGTTCTCTAATCTGTGGTTGGTTAGGTCCTGATAGATTTCCTGGTATAATATTATTGTTTGCTATTTTCCACCTGAGACTAGGCAAGTTGAAGTCACCTAGGAAGATAATATCAGGTATCGGGTTCTCCAAATTATCAAGGCTATTCTCTATTTTGCTTATCTGTTCTGTGAATTCCTCAGCCGTTCCATCTGGCGGTTTGTATATTAGTATAATCACTAAATTTATTTTCTCTATTTTTAATCCCAGTACCTCTACCACCTCATTTGTAACGTTTAGGAGCTCCGAGCATACAAGGTCTTCCCTAATATACAGACCCACTCCTCCATGTGACCTAATTTTCCTATCACACCTGTATAGGTTATATCCTGGAATCCAGATCTCACTGTCCAACAATTCCCCTGCATGGGTTTCTGTGAAAGCTCCAAATACTGCATTTGACTCCGTGAGGAGGCCATTTATGAACTGTACTTTGTTGTTTGTTCTTGTTTTCAGTCCTTGTATGTGGCAAAGATGAATGAGGTTACTCTATTAGTGATAGTTTGAATGGGAGACTTTTTCTGCAAGTCCATTAATCTTGACATGACCCACAACATCCTCACCCTCTGGGATCCACAACGTTCCCACAATGTTACATGCCCCAACCTCCAAGCCCCTTTCACCCTCGGTGACCCATAACGTTCCCCAACGTTACCCATCCCAATTTATGGACTCCCCCACCCACTTTTGACTATGACCGAGCTTGATCCACTGAGGTTCTCCTCGGTGGCGCGCATGGTTGTAGTCTCAATTTACCCTGCTGATGTTTAGGGAGGAGGGGGGCCCCTCCCATGGGAAAGGAGGGGGGCCCTCCCATGGGAAGACATACCTAGGAAGCCGAGTTTATTAAGGTGTATAGTTAGGGAAGGGTGTGTGAAGTAGGCGAGAGGGGAAGTGAAAAGGGTCACCCATGGAGGCCTTTGGCTGGACCGTCAGTGGTCCTCACACTCACATTCTCTCTCTCGTGTTTAAACACTGATGTCTGTGGTGTGTAGGAAAGTTAACATGTTGGCAGAAAGGATAGATGACAGAGTGAACTGTGTATATTTCCAAAACGTGTAACTTTCTCACCATAGCCGCCTGCTGTTGCCTCTGGCTCTGCCTCCTAGTCTTCAACACAGGCTGTAAGAGGGGTCATTAGTTTCGTGTCATACACGATTGTTCACAGGGGGGGACGTCTCGGTGGCTTTTGAGCTGGGAGCGAGGTAACCATAATATTTTGTAAACAAAGGTCCCCCCCCCCATCACCCCGCCCCTCCCCTCCCCTCCAGCCTCCAGCTAGAAGCATAAGGAGTTCCACATGCCACATGGCACATAGCCCATGGGGCATACCACATGGTAAGAGAGAGCAGGTAATAGAGCTTCGTAGGAGGATTGTGTTCGAGCAGTCTACCCTCTTTGAGGGGTGGGACAGCAGTGAGGTACATGAGTGGGAAGGGTTGAGTATTTTGTCAACAATACCCCAGCATCCCAACCCCCTTGCGCACTCCCTCTAATACCTTCCACTTAGGGGCCATATTACGAAAAAATTCGGGAGAAATCGTAAAATTATGAAAAAAATTTATAAAAATACTACGTAGTTCTGGCAACACTGTGGTGCAAACCAAATAATTTTACTATATAAATTGATGTATTTATGGTACATTTGCTGCCGTAATTGTGCATAATCCGGTGCTCTGCGGCTCGGGCGCGCAGAAAGTATTGCGTCATACGTTCTAATAGTCAAATTTTTCGTAATAACGTCGGAAATAACTCTGTATATACGATTGATAAATACACACTCATTGGCAACCGTCTCCTCCTAGTAGGGGTGAGTGAGGTAGAAGCTACCAGTCACATGGTGTGTCCTGTTGAGTGCGAAGTCACTGTCGACGCGCTCTCTATTCTCGCTCCTGGAATATCGCATTTGTTGCGTCTACTGCACAATGACATATAAGAGGAAGTGTCAGAAGATAAGAGCAACAAATCTGGCACTCGGTCGCCATCTTTATCAGCAAAGGAAACCCGCTTTAGTACAAAGAGGAGTAATATCCAGTGAAGATCGTGGTGGCCTCCCAGCAACAGCTGAGAGGGGCATGACGACCCCCTCCTCGACCTGCCTCACACACCTCCCTCCTCCCCAGCCCCTCTCTCCACGCCTCAATGTGTACGGACCAGCCACGACAGTGCCATCTACATCTACTGGCGAGGATGATGGGGCAGTGCCATCTACATCTACTGGCGAGTGTGATGGGGCAGTGCCATCTACATCTACTAGCGAGGATGATGGGGCAGTGCCATCTACATCTACTGGCGAGTGTGATGGGGCAGTGCCATCTACATCTACTAGCGAGGATGATGGGGCAGTGCCATCTACATCTACTGGCGAGTATGATGGGGCAGTGCCATCTACATCTACTGGCGAGGATGATGGGGCAGTGCCATCTACATCTAATAGCGAGGATGATGGGGCAGAGCCATCCATGGGCCAGCCTCATTGGTATACCTCAGAATGATATAACTGATTGGTACTTCAGTGCAAAGGACAAATTGATGCAGCAACCAACGAGACGCACCACCAAGCCAAGACAGGCTCCTGAGGAAGGTAATCCCGGTTATGGGGCAGGTGCCTATTAGTGCCCATTGCAGTGCCACCTTGAGGACCCACAATTCGGACCAATTACAGTAGGTTAGTATGTTTTAGTGTTATAATTTGATATTTTGTAATAAATAATTGTAATATATATGTGCAGGCATATACATATATATATATATATATATATATATATATATATATATATATATATATATATATATATATATATATATATATATATATATATATATATATATATATATTTTGGTAGCAGTCTTTCCTGTAGACATATATTATTAAATATGACCGAAAAAGTAAGATTAATAATTCTAACACGAATTTTTCTCAATCTTTCGTACATTTCTTTTCACTGTTGGAGGTAAATCAAAAATCAATTCTCCAAAATTCATTTTTATTTCTAGTCTGACGCAACACGAGCGCGTTTCGTAAAACTTATTACATTTTCAAAGACTTTAGTTTACAAATACACAACTAAATAGAACTTACGCATCTCCGATTTTATATCTACATTTGAGTGAGGTGGCATTAATAGGGTATTAATTTCATCAACACAAGATAGAACAAGAGGTGGCATTAATAGGGTATTAATTTCATCAACACAAGACAGAACACGAAACAATGGGTATTGAATAGAAGTGTTTGTAGAAAGCCTATTGGTCCATATTTCTTGATGCTTCTATATTGGAGCAGAGTCTTGAGGTGGGTAGAATATAGTTGTGCATTAATTGGCTGTTGATTGCTGGTGTTGACTTCTTGATGTGTAGTGCCTCGCAAACGTCAAGCCGCCTGCTATCGCTGTATCTATCGATGATTTCTGTGTTGTTTACTAGGATTTATCTGGCGATGGTTTGGTTGTGGGAAGAGATTATATGTTCCTTAATGGAGCCCTGTTGCTTATGCATCGTTAAACGCCTAGAAAGAGATGGTGTTGTCTTGCCTATATACTGGTTTTTTTTGGAGCTTACAGTCCCCAAGAGGGCATTTGAAGGCATAGACGACGTTAGTCTCTTTTAAAGCGTTCTGTTTTGTGTCTGGAGAGTTTCTCATGAGTAGGCTGGCCGTTTTTCTGGTTTTATAGTAAATCGTCAGTTGTATCCACTAATTTTTGTCTGTAGGGATAACGTTTCTATTAACAATATCTTTCAGGACCCTTTCCTCCGTTTTATGAGCTGTGGAAAAGTTCCTGTAAAATAGTCTAATAGGGGGTATAGGTGTTGAGTTAGTTGTCTCTTCAGAGGTTGCATGGCGTTTCACTTTCCTTCTTATGATGTCTTCGACGAAACCATTGGAGAAGCCGTTGTTGACTAGGACCTGCCTTACCCTACAGAGTTCTTCGTCGACTTGCTTCCATTCTGAGCTGTGGCTGAGAGCACGGTCGACATATGCGTTATCAACACTCCTCTTGTACCTGTCTGGGCAGTCGCTGTTGGCATTTAGGCACATTCCTATGTTCGTTTCCTTAGTGTAGACTGCAGTGTGGAAACCTCCGCTCTTTTCCATGACTGTTACATCTAGAAAGGGCAGCTTCCCATCCTTTTCCATCTCATAAGTGAAACGCAGCACGGAACTCTGCTCAAATGCCTCCTTCAGCTCCTGCAGATGTCTGACATCAGGTACCTGTGTAAAAATGTCGTCAACATACCTGCAGTATATGGCCGGTTTCAAGTTCATGTCGACTAAGACTTTTTGCTCGATGGTACCCATGTAGAAGTTTGCAAACAGGACACCTAGGGGAGAACCCATGGCGACCCCATCTACTTGCTTATACATGTGCCCATCCGGGCTCAAGAAGGGTGCCTCTTTAGTACAAGCTTGGAGTAGTTTCCTCAGAATATTTTCTGGTATGTCAAGAGGAGTATAGGCTGGATCACGATACACTCTGTCGGCAATCATCCCGATTGTCTCGTCCACAGGTACGTTGGTAAACAGCGATTCTACGTCCTACGAGGCTCTTATCCCTGTGGCCCGTGTGCCCCGCAGTAAGTCAACAAATTCCTTTGGAGACTTCAGGCTGAAGGCGCAAGGAACATAAGGAGTCAGCAGGCCGTTGAGTCGCTTCGCCAGTCTGTACGTGGGTGTGGGTATCTGGCTAATGATTGGCCGAAGTGGGTTTCCAGGCTTGTGTGTCTTGACATTTCCATACGCATATCCAGGTTTATATTCCCCAATGATCTTTGGCAGGTGGAGTCCGGATTTCTTGGCGTTCACAGTTTCGATCAGTTTGTTGACCTTTGCTTTTAATTCGGCTGTAGTGTCCTTCGTTACCCTTTGGAACTTTGTTTGGTCAGAGAGTATGATGTTCATTTTCGCCAGATATTCGTCTTTTTTAAGAATGACATATATTGGCGACTTGTCACCTCTCCTGACAACTATCTCCTTGTTCTCACGAAGGCTTTTAGCTGCCGCTTTGAGCTCGGGGGACAGTATGGTGCTTCTGTAATTGCCTCGATTCTTTCCTCCTTCTGCAATAAGTTCTGCTTGTAAGGTATCTTTGGTAGTGACCTTCTTTTGTGTCTCGAGGTCGAATATGTCGTCCAACAGAATTTCCAACTCTACTTTCCGGGCCATCTCACTCGGTCTGGACGTAACATGACAGTTTATGCCCAGATTTAGGAGAGTGACTTGGTCCTCAGTGAGGTTAATTCCTGCAAGGTTCAGGAAGCCATCTCTTGGTCGTGGAGACGGCCAGCCTACTCATGAGAAACTCTCCAGACACAAAACAGAACGCTTTAGAAGAGACTAACGTCGTCTATGCCTTCAAATGCCCTCTTGGGGACTGTAAGCTCCAAAAAACCCAGTATATAGGCAAGACAACAACATCTCTTTCTAGGCGTTTAACGATGCATAATCAACAGGGCTCCATTAGGAACATATAATTTCTTCCCACAACCAAACCATCGCCAGATAAATCCTAGTAAACAACACAGAAATCATCGATAGATACAGCGATAGCAGGCGGCTTGACGTTTGCGAGGCACTACACATCAAGAAGTCGACACCAGCAATCAACAGCCAATTAATGCACAACTATATTCTACCCACCTCAAGACTCCGCTCCAATATAGAAGCATCAAGAAATATGGACCAATAGGCTTTCTACAAACACTTCTATTCAATACCCATTGTTTCGTGTTCTGTCTTGTGTTGATGAAATCAATACCCTATTAATGCCACCTCTTGTTCTGTCTTGTGTTGATGAAATTAATACCCTATTAATGCCACCTCACCCCATCCACCTCACTCAAATGTAGATATAAAATCGGAGATGCGTAAGTTCTATTCAGTTGTGTATTTGTAAACTAAAGTCTTTGAAAATGTAATAAGTTTTACGAAACACGCTCGTGTCGCGTCAGACTAGAAATAAAAATGAATTTTGGAGAATTGATTTTTGATTTACCTCCAACAGTGAAAAGAAATGTACGAAAGATTGAGAAAATTCGTGTTAGAATTATTAATCTTACTTTTTCGGTCATATTTTATAATATATATATATATATATATATATATATATATATATATATATATATATATATATATATGCAAACAAGCCTAAATGGTCCCCAGGACTATATGCGACTGAAATCTCACACCCCAGAAGTGACTCGAACCCATACTACCAGGAACAACGCAACTGGTAACTACAGGACGCCTTAATCCGCTTGACCATCACCACAGGACATAAGGAAGTGATAGCTGAAGATATTTGAACCACTTCCCCACCGGCACTCGGATGGTATTCTTGGGCATAGCATTTTATCAAATCACCTCATTCTTTGGGGCACACGTGAGGAACACAAATGCAAACAAGCCTGAATGGTCCCCAGGACTATATGCGACTGAAAACTCACACCCCAGAAGTGACTCGAACCCTTACTCCCAGGAGCAACGCAACTTGTAACTACAGGACGCCTTAATCCACTTGACCATCACGACCGGACATAAGGCAGTGATAAAATGCTGGTGTGTAGGAAAGTTAACATGTTGGCAGAAAGGATAGATGACAGAGTGAACTGTGTATATTTCCAAAACGTGTAACTTTCTCACCATAGCCGCCTGCTGTTGCCTCTGGCTCTGCCTCCTAGGCTTCAACACAGGCTGTAAGAGGGGTCATTAGTTTCGTGTCATACACGATTGTTCACAGGGGGGGACGTCTCGGTGGCTTTTGAGCTGGGAGCGAGGTAACCATAATATTTTGTAAACAAAGGTCCCCCCCCCCATCACCCCGCCCCTCCCCTCCCCTCCAGCCTCCAGCTAGAAGCATAAGGAGTTCCACATGCCACATGGCACATAGCCCATGATCATACCACATGGTAAGAGAGAGCAGGTAATAGAGCTTCGTAGGAGGATTGTGTTCGAGCAGTCTACCCTCTTTGAGGGGTGGGACAGCAGTGAGGTACATGAGTGGGAAGGGTTGAGTATTTTGTCAACAATACCCCAGCATCCCAACCCCCTTGCGCACTCCCTCTAATACCTTCCACTTAGGGGCCATATTACGAAAAAATTCGGGAGAAATCGTAAAATTATGAAAAAAATTTATAAAAATACTACGTAGTTCTGGCAACACTGTGGTGCAAACCAAATAATTTTACTATATAAATTGATGTATTTATGGTACATTTGCTGCCGTAATTGTGCATAATCCGGTGCTCTGCGGCTCGGGCGCGCAGAAAGTATTGCGTCATACGTTCTAATAGTCAAATTTTTCGTAATAACGTCGGAAATAACTCTGTATATACGATTGATAAATACACACTCATTGGCAACCGTCTCCTCCTAGTAGGGGTGAGTGAGGTAGAAGCTACCAGTCACATGGTGTGTCCTGTTGAGTGCGAAGTCACTGTCGACGCGCTCTCTATTCTCGCTCCTGGAATATCGCATTTGTTGCGTCTACTGCACAATGACATATAAGAGGAAGTGTCAGAAGATAAGAGCAACAAATCTGGCACTCGGTCGCCATCTTTATCAGCAAAGGAAACCCGCTTTAGTACAAAGAGGAGTAATATCCAGTGAAGATCGTGGTGGCCTCCCAGCAACAGCTGAGAGGGGCATGACGACCCCCTCCTCGACCTGCCTCACACACCTCCCTCCTCCCCAGCCCCTCTCTCCACGCCTCAATGTGTACGGACCAGCCACGACAGTGCCATCTACATCTACTGGCGAGGATGATGGGGCAGTGCCATCTACATCTACTGGCGAGTGTGATGGGGCAGTGCCATCTACATCTACTAGCGAGGATGATGGGGCAGTGCCATCTACATCTACTGGCGAGTGTGATGGGGCAGTGCCATCTACATCTACTAGCGAGGATGATGGGGCAGTGCCATCTACATCTACTGGCGAGTATGATGGGGCAGTGCCATCTACATCTACTGGCGAGGATGATGGGGCAGTGCCATCTACATCTAATAGCGAGGATGATGGGGCAGAGCCATCCATGGGCCAGCCTCATTGGTATACCTCAGAATGATATAACTGATTGGTACTTCAGTGCAAAGGACAAATTGATGCAGCAACCAACGAGACGCACCACCAAGCCAAGACAGGCTCCTGAGGAAGGTAATCCCGGTTATGGGGCAGGTGCCTATTAGTGCCCATTGCAGTGCCACCTTGAGGACCCACAATTCGGACCAATTACAGTAGGTTAGTATGTTTTAGTGTTATAATTTGATATTTTGTAATAAATAATTGTAATATATATGTGCAGGCATATACATATATATATATATATATATATATATATATATATATATATATATATATATATATATATATATATATATATATATATATATATATATATATATATATATATTTTGGTAGCAGTCTTTCCTGTAGACATATATTATTAAATATGACCGAAAAAGTAAGATTAATAATTCTAACACGAATTTTTCTCAATCTTTCGTACATTTCTTTTCACTGTTGGAGGTAAATCAAAAATCAATTCTCCAAAATTCATTTTTATTTCTAGTCTGACGCAACACGAGCGCGTTTCGTAAAACTTATTACATTTTCAAAGACTTTAGTTTACAAATACACAACTAAATAGAACTTACGCATCTCCGATTTTATATCTACATTTGAGTGAGGTGGCATTAATAGGGTATTAATTTCATCAACACAAGATAGAACAAGAGGTGGCATTAATAGGGTATTAATTTCATCAACACAAGACAGAACACGAAACAATGGGTATTGAATAGAAGTGTTTGTAGAAAGCCTATTGGTCCATATTTCTTGATGCTTCTATATTGGAGCAGAGTCTTGAGGTGGGTAGAATATAGTTGTGCATTAATTGGCTGTTGATTGCTGGTGTTGACTTCTTGATGTGTAGTGCCTCGCAAACGTCAAGCCGCCTGCTATCGTTGTATCTATCGATGATTTCTGTGTTGTTTACTAGGATTTATCTGGCGATGGTTTGGTTGTGGGAAGAGATTATATGTTCCTTAATGGAGCCCTGTTGCTTATGCATCGTTAAACGCCTAGAAAGAGATGGTGTTGTCTTGCCTATATACTGGTTTTTTTGGAGCTTACAGTCCCCAAGAGGGCATTTGAAGGCATAGACGACGTTAGTCTCTTTTAAAGCGTTCTGTTTTGTGTCTGGAGAGTTTCTCATGAGTAGGCTGGCCGTTTTTCTGGTTTTATAGTAAATCGTCAGTTGTATCCACTAATTTTTGTCTGTAGGGATAACGTTTCTATTAACAATATCTTTCAGGACCCTTTCCTCCGTTTTATGAGCTGTGGAAAAGTTCCTGTAAAATAGTCTAATAGGGGGTATAGGTGTTGAGTTAGTTGTCTCTTCAGAGGTTGCATGGCGTTTCACTTTCCTTCTTATGATGTCTTCGACGAAACCATTGGAGAAGCCGTTGTTGACTAGGACCTGCCTTACCCTACAGAGTTCTTCGTCGACTTGCTTCCATTCTGAGCTGTGGCTGAGAGCACGGTCGACATATGCGTTATCAACACTCCTCTTGTACCTGTCTGGGCAGTCGCTGTTGGCATTTAGGCACATTCCTATGTTCGTTTCCTTAGTGTAGACTGCAGTGTGGAAACCTCCGCTCTTTTCCATGACTGTTACATCTAGAAAGGGCAGCTTCCCATCCTTTTCCATCTCATAAGTGAAACGCAGCACGGAACTCTGCTCAAATGCCTCCTTCAGCTCCTGCAGATGTCTGACATCAGGTACCTGTGTAAAAATGTCGTCAACATACCTGCAGTATATGGCCGGTTTCAAGTTCATGTCGACTAAGACTTTTTGCTCGATGGTACCCATGTAGAAGTTTGCAAACAGGACACCTAGGGGAGAACCCATGGCGACCCCATCTACTTGCTTATACATGTGCCCATCCGGGCTCAAGAAGGGTGCCTCTTTAGTACAAGCTTGGAGTAGTTTCCTCAGAATATTTTCTGGTATGTCAAGAGGAGTATAGGCTGGATCACGATACACTCTGTCGGCAATCATCCCGATTGTCTCGTCCACAGGTACGTTGGTAAACAGCGATTCTACGTCCTACGAGGCTCTTATCCCTGTGGCCCGTGTGCCCCGCAGTAAGTCAACAAATTCCTTTGGAGACTTCAGGCTGAAGGCGCAAGGAACATAAGGAGTCAGCAGGCCGTTGAGTCGCTTCGCCAGTCTGTACGTGGGTGTGGGTATCTGGCTAATGATTGGCCGAAGTGGGTTTCCAGGCTTGTGTGTCTTGACATTTCCATACGCATATCCAGGTTTATATTCCCCAATGATCTTTGGCAGGTGGAGTCCGGATTTCTTGGCGTTCACAGTTTCGATCAGTTTGTTGACCTTTGCTTTTAATTCGGCTGTAGTGTCCTTCGTTACCCTTTGGAACTTTGTTTGGTCAGAGAGTATGATGTTCATTTTCGCCAGATATTCGTCTTTTTTAAGAATGACATATATTGGCGACTTGTCACCTCTCCTGACAACTATCTCCTTGTTCTCACGAAGGCTTTTAGCTGCCGCTTTGAGCTCGGGGGACAGTATGGTGCTTCTGCAATTGCCTCGATTCTTTCCTCCTTCTGCAATAAGTTCTGCTTGTAAGGTATCTTTGGTAGTGACCTTCTTTTGTGTCTCGAGGTCGAATATGTCGTCCAACAGAATTTCCAACTCTACTTTCCGGGCCATCTCACTCGGTCTGGACGTAACATGACAGTTTATGCCCAGATTTAGGAGAGTGACTTGGTCCTCAGTGAGGTTAATTCCTGCAAGGTTCAGGAAGCCATCTCTTGGTCGTGGAGACGGCCAGCCTACTCATGAGAAACTCTCCAGACACAAAACAGAACGCTTTAGAAGAGACTAACGTCGTCTATGCCTTCAAATGCCCTCTTGGGGACTGTAAGCTCCAAAAAACCCAGTATATAGGCAAGACAACAACATCTCTTTCTAGGCGTTTAACGATGCATAATCAACAGGGCTCCATTAGGAACATATAATTTCTTCCCACAACCAAACCATCGCCAGATAAATCCTAGTAAACAACACAGAAATCATCGATAGATACAGCGATAGCAGGCGGCTTGACGTTTGCGAGGCACTACACATCAAGAAGTCGACACCAGCAATCAACAGCCAATTAATGCACAACTATATTCTACCCACCTCAAGACTCCGCTCCAATATAGAAGCATCAAGAAATATGGACCAATAGGCTTTCTACAAACACTTCTATTCAATACCCATTGTTTCGTGTTCTGTCTTGTGTTGATGAAATCAATACCCTATTAATGCCACCTCTTGTTCTGTCTTGTGTTGATGAAATTAATACCCTATTAATGCCACCTCACCCCATCCACCTCACTCAAATGTAGATATAAAATCGGAGATGCGTAAGTTCTATTCAGTTGTGTATTTGTAAACTAAAGTCTTTGAAAATGTAATAAGTTTTACGAAACACGCTCGTGTCGCGTCAGACTAGAAATAAAAATGAATTTTGGAGAATTGATTTTTGATTTACCTCCAACAGTGAAAAGAAATGTACGAAAGATTGAGAAAATTCGTGTTAGAATTATTAATCTTACTTTTTCGGTCATATTTTATAATATATATATATATATATATATATATATATATATATATATATATATATATATATGCAAACAAGCCTAAATGGTCCCCAGGACTATATGCGACTGAAATCTCACACCCCAGAAGTGACTCGAACCCATACTACCAGGAACAACGCAACTGGTAACTACAGGACGCCTTAATCCGCTTGACCATCACCACAGGACATAAGGAAGTGATAGCTGAAGATATTTGAACCACTTCCCCACCGGCACTCGGATGGTATTCTTGGGCATAGCATTTTATCAAATCACCTCATTCTTTGGGGCACACGTGAGGAACACAAATGCAAACAAGCCTGAATGGTCCCCAGGACTATATGCGACTGAAAACTCACACCCCAGAAGTGACTCGAACCCTTACTCCCAGGAGCAACGCAACTTGTAACTACAGGACGCCTTAATCCACTTGACCATCACGACCGGACATAAGGCAGTGATAAAATGCTGGTGTGTAGGAAAGTTAACATGTTGGCAGAAAGGATAGATGACAGAGTGAACTGTGTATATTTCCAAAACGTGTAACTTTCTCACCATAGCCGCCTGCTGTTGCCTCTGGCTCTGCCTCCTAGTCTTCAACACAGGCTGTAAGAGGGGTCATTAGTTTCGTGTCATACACGATTGTTCACAGGGGGGGACGTCTCGGTGGCTTTTGAGCTGGGAGCGAGGTAACCATAATATTTTGTAAACAAAGGTCCCCCCCCCCATCACCCCGCCCCTCCCCTCCCCTCCAGCCTCCAGCTAGAAGCATAAGGAGTTCCACATGCCACATGGCACATAGCCCATGGGGCATACCACATGGTAAGAGAGAGCAGGTAATAGAGCTTCGTAGGAGGATTGTGTTCGAGCAGTCTACCCTCTTTGAGGGGTGGGACAGCAGTGAGGTACATGAGTGGGAAGGGTTGAGTATTTTGTCAACAATACCCCAGCATCCCAACCCCCTTGCGCACTCCCTCTAATACCTTCCACTTAGGGGCCATATTACGAAAAAATTCGGGAGAAATCGTAAAATTATGAAAAAAATTTATAAAAATACTACGTAGTTCTGGCAACACTGTGGTGCAAACCAAATAATTTTACTATATAAATTGATGTATTTATGGTACATTTGCTGCCGTAATTGTGCATAATCCGGTGCTCTGCGGCTCGGGCGCGCAGAAAGTATTGCGTCATACGTTCTAATAGTCAAATTTTTCGTAATAACGTCGGAAATAACTCTGTATATACGATTGATAAATACACACTCATTGGCAACCGTCTCCTCCTAGTAGGGGTGAGTGAGGTAGAAGCTACCAGTCACATGGTGTGTCCTGTTGAGTGCGAAGTCACTGTCGACGCGCTCTCTATTCTCGCTCCTGGAATATCGCATTTGTTGCGTCTACTGCACAATGACATATAAGAGGAAGTGTCAGAAGATAAGAGCAACAAATCTGGCACTCGGTCGCCATCTTTATCAGCAAAGGAAACCCGCTTTAGTACAAAGAGGAGTAATATCCAGTGAAGATCGTGGTGGCCTCCCAGCAACAGCTGAGAGGGGCATGACGACCCCCTCCTCGACCTGCCTCACACACCTCCCTCCTCCCCAGCCCCTCTCTCCACGCCTCAATGTGTACGGACCAGCCACGACAGTGCCATCTACATCTACTGGCGAGGATGATGGGGCAGTGCCATCTACATCTACTGGCGAGTGTGATGGGGCAGTGCCATCTACATCTACTAGCGAGGATGATGGGGCAGTGCCATCTACATCTACTGGCGAGTGTGATGGGGCAGTGCCATCTACATCTACTAGCGAGGATGATGGGGCAGTGCCATCTACATCTACTGGCGAGTATGATGGGGCAGTGCCATCTACATCTACTGGCGAGGATGATGGGGCAGTGCCATCTACATCTAATAGCGAGGATGATGGGGCAGAGCCATCCATGGGCCAGCCTCATTGGTATACCTCAGAATGATATAACTGATTGGTACTTCAGTGCAAAGGACAAATTGATGCAGCAACCAACGAGACGCACCACCAAGCCAAGACAGGCTCCTGAGGAAGGTAATCCCGGTTATGGGGCAGGTGCCTATTAGTGCCCATTGCAGTGCCACCTTGAGGACCCACAATTCGGACCAATTACAGTAGGTTAGTATGTTTTAGTGTTATAATTTGATATTTTGTAATAAATAATTGTAATATATATGTGCAGGCATATACATATATATATATATATATATATATATATATATATATATATATATATATATATATATATATATATATATATATATATATATATATATATATTTTGGTAGCAGTCTTTCCTGTAGACATATATTATTAAATATGACCGAAAAAGTAAGATTAATAATTCTAACACGAATTTTTCTCAATCTTTCGTACATTTCTTTTCACTGTTGGAGGTAAATCAAAAATCAATTCTCCAAAATTCATTTTTATTTCTAGTCTGACGCAACACGAGCGCGTTTCGTAAAACTTATTACATTTTCAAAGACTTTAGTTTACAAATACACAACTAAATAGAACTTACGCATCTCCGATTTTATATCTACATTTGAGTGAGGTGGCATTAATAGGGTATTAATTTCATCAACACAAGATAGAACAAGAGGTGGCATTAATAGGGTATTAATTTCATCAACACAAGACAGAACACGAAACAATGGGTATTGAATAGAAGTGTTTGTAGAAAGCCTATTGGTCCATATTTCTTGATGCTTCTATATTGGAGCAGAGTCTTGAGGTGGGTAGAATATAGTTGTGCATTAATTGGCTGTTGATTGCTGGTGTTGACTTCTTGATGTGTAGTGCCTCGCAAACGTCAAGCCGCCTGCTATCGCTGTATCTATCGATGATTTCTGTGTTGTTTACTAGGATTTATCTGGCGATGGTTTGGTTGTGGGAAGAGATTATATGTTCCTTAATGGAGCCCTGTTGCTTATGCATCGTTAAACGCCTAGAAAGAGATGGTGTTGTCTTGCCTATATACTGTTTTTTTTGGAGCTTACAGTCCCCAAGAGGGCATTTGAAGGCATAGACGACGTTAGTCTCTTTTAAAGCGTTCTGTTTTGTGTCTGGAGAGTTTCTCATGAGTAGGCTGGCCGTTTT
Organism: Procambarus clarkii; assembly: GCF_040958095.1. NCBI lineage: Eukaryota > Metazoa > Arthropoda > Malacostraca > Decapoda > Cambaridae > Procambarus > Procambarus clarkii. The sequence goes on from NW_027189131.1 coordinate 3,168,826, forward strand.
TCTGGTTTTATAGTAAATCGTCAGTTGTATCCACTAATTTTTGTCTGTAGGGATAACGTTTCTATTAACAATATCTTTCAGGACCCTTTCCTCCGTTTTATGAGCTGTGGAAAAGTTCCTGTAAAATAGTCTAATAGGGGGTATAGGTGTTGAGTTAGTTGTCTCTTCAGAGGTTGCATGGCGTTTCACTTTCCTTCTTATGATGTCTTCGACGAAACCATTGGAGAAGCCGTTGTTGACTAGGACCTGCCTTACCCTACAGAGTTCTTCGTCGACTTGCTTCCATTCTGAGCTGTGGCTGAGAGCACGGTCGACATATGCGTTATCAACACTCCTCTTGTACCTGTCTGGGCAGTCGCTGTTGGCATTTAGGCACATTCCTATGTTCGTTTCCTTAGTGTAGACTGCAGTGTGGAAACCTCCGCTCTTTTCCATGACTGTTACATCTAGAAAGGGCAGCTTCCCATCCTTTTCCATCTCATAAGTGAAACGCAGCACGGAACTCTGCTCAAATGCCTCCTTCAGCTCCTGCAGATGTCTGACATCAGGTACCTGTGTAAAAATGTCGTCAACATACCTGCAGTATATGGCCGGTTTCAAGTTCATGTCGACTAAGACTTTTTGCTCGATGGTACCCATGTAGAAGTTTGCAAACAGGACACCTAGGGGAGAACCCATGGCGACCCCATCTACTTGCTTATACATGTGCCCATCCGGGCTCAAGAAGGGTGCCTCTTTAGTACAAGCTTGGAGTAGTTTCCTCAGAATATTTTCTGGTATGTCAAGAGGAGTATAGGCTGGATCACGATACACTCTGTCGGCAATCATCCCGATTGTCTCGTCCACAGGTACGTTGGTAAACAGCGATTCTACGTCCTACGAGGCTCTTATCCCTGTGGCCCGTGTGCCCCGCAGTAAGTCAACAAATTCCTTTGGAGACTTCAGGCTGAAGGCGCAAGGAACATAAGGAGTCAGCAGGCCGTTGAGTCGCTTCGCCAGTCTGTACGTGGGTGTGGGTATCTGGCTAATGATTGGCCGAAGTGGGTTTCCAGGCTTGTGTGTCTTGACATTTCCATACGCATATCCAGGTTTATATTCCCCAATGATCTTTGGCAGGTGGAGTCCGGATTTCTTGGCGTTCACAGTTTCGATCAGTTTGTTGACCTTTGCTTTTAATTCGGCTGTAGTGTCCTTCGTTACCCTTTGGAACTTTGTTTGGTCAGAGAGTATGATGTTCATTTTCGCCAGATATTCGTCTTTTTTAAGAATGACATATATTGGCGACTTGTCACCTCTCCTGACAACTATCTCCTTGTTCTCACGAAGGCTTTTAGCTGCCGCTTTGAGCTCGGGGGACAGTATGGTGCTTCTGTAATTGCCTCGATTCTTTCCTCCTTCTGCAATAAGTTCTGCTTGTAAGGTATCTTTGGTAGTGACCTTCTTTTGTGTCTCGAGGTCGAATATGTCGTCCAACAGAATTTCCAACTCTACTTTCCGGGCCATCTCACTCGGTCTGGACGTAACATGACAGTTTATGCCCAGATTTAGGAGAGTGACTTGGTCCTCAGTGAGGTTAATTCCTGCAAGGTTCAGGAAGCCATCTCTTGGTCGTGGAGACGGCCAGCCTACTCATGAGAAACTCTCCAGACACAAAACAGAACGCTTTAGAAGAGACTAACGTCGTCTATGCCTTCAAATGCCCTCTTGGGGACTGTAAGCTCCAAAAAACCCAGTATATAGGCAAGACAACAACATCTCTTTCTAGGCGTTTAACGATGCATAATCAACAGGGCTCCATTAGGAACATATAATTTCTTCCCACAACCAAACCATCGCCAGATAAATCCTAGTAAACAACACAGAAATCATCGATAGATACAGCGATAGCAGGCGGCTTGACGTTTGCGAGGCACTACACATCAAGAAGTCGACACCAGCAATCAACAGCCAATTAATGCACAACTATATTCTACCCACCTCAAGACTCCGCTCCAATATAGAAGCATCAAGAAATATGGACCAATAGGCTTTCTACAAACACTTCTATTCAATACCCATTGTTTCGTGTTCTGTCTTGTGTTGATGAAATCAATACCCTATTAATGCCACCTCTTGTTCTGTCTTGTGTTGATGAAATTAATACCCTATTAATGCCACCTCACCCCATCCACCTCACTCAAATGTAGATATAAAATCGGAGATGCGTAAGTTCTATTCAGTTGTGTATTTGTAAACTAAAGTCTTTGAAAATGTAATAAGTTTTACGAAACACGCTCGTGTCGCGTCAGACTAGAAATAAAAATGAATTTTGGAGAATTGATTTTTGATTTACCTCCAACAGTGAAAAGAAATGTACGAAAGATTGAGAAAATTCGTGTTAGAATTATTAATCTTACTTTTTCGGTCATATTTTATAATATATATATATATATATATATATATATATATATATATATATGCAAACAAGCCTAAATGGTCCCCAGGACTATATGCGACTGAAATCTCACACCCCAGAAGTGACTCGAACCCATACTACCAGGAACAACGCAACTGGTAACTACAGGACGCCTTAATCCGCTTGACCATCACCACAGGACATAAGGAAGTGATAGCTGAAGATATTTGAACCACTTCCCCACCGGCACTCGGATGGTATTCTTGGGCATAGCATTTTATCAAATCACCTCATTCTTTGGGGCACACGTGAGGAACACAAATGCAAACAAGCCTGAATGGTCCCCAGGACTATATGCGACTGAAAACTCACACCCCAGAAGTGACTCGAACCCTTACTCCCAGGAGCAACGCAACTTGTAACTACAGGACGCCTTAATCCACTTGACCATCACGACCGGACATAAGGCAGTGATAAAATGCTATGCCCAAGAATACCATCCGAGTGCCGGCGGGGAAGTGGTTCAAATAGCTTTGGCTATCACTTCCTTATGTCCGGTCATGATGGTCAAGCGGATTAAGGCGTTCTGTAGTTACCAGTTGCATTGCTCCTGGGAGTATGGGTTCGAGTCACTTCTGGGGTGTGAGTTTTCAGTCATATATATATAAATATATATATATATATATATATATATATATATATATATATATATATATATATATATATATATATATATATATATTGTGACGGTGTTCCTCCCCTTATATTTCTCCCACGCCAGCTGTAAGAGTCATATCCACTTCACGCGAAGGTTCTCTACGTTCTGGGGAACAATTTGACATATGTGGGAGCGTGAAGTGTTCTCGCGTTAGCGAGAAATTCGCAAAAGAAGAGCGTTTTGGCCAGTGGTTTAGGCCCTTTAGGACGCCATGATGGCGCCGGACACTACGATTTCCCGCCAAGACGTTGTGACGTCAGTGGCACCAGATTGGTCAAGAACAATGACGTGGCACAGGGAGCCAATGAGAAACGCCCCTGGCAAGTATGATGTCACGAGTGCAGGGGGGTCCAGACGGCGCGGGCCGTGGCGCCCAGGAGTTTGATACGGCACGTCAAGGAGGTCGGACATGCGATAGGGGATCCTGTCAGTTTGACAGGATCCCCCATCTCCGGTGGATTTACGCATCACCAGTGGTCTTCCAGCACCTTGTGAGGTCTTCCTATAATCCATGTGTTGGACCGAAGTAGGAATTGAGAAATGAGCAGCAAGTGCTCCAGTGACAGGTGCAGCGCAGGAGTGAAGTCTAGGCAGTGGCGTCTATGACGTCTGATAGCTTCACCAGTCGGGTGATGACGTAGCGGCTGGGTCAATCCACCGTGAGAGAGGAGTTTGACATGACACGTCGAGGAGGTTGGACGTGCAATAGGGGGTCCTGTCAGTCTGACAGTTTTGCCCCATTCCAGTGGATTTACGCGTCATCCTGTAGTCTGCAATCACCCTGTGAGGTGTTCCTTTATTTCATGTGTTGGACCGAAGAAGGAATTGACGCATATTGAGCAGCAAGCGCTCCAGTGACAGGTGTGTTGCAAGAAGTAAAGTCTGAACAGTGACGTCCGGGACGACTGCAGTTTCACCAGTTTAGGTGACGATGTAGCGGCTGGGCCAATCCACTGAGAGGCAGGAGAAGAACGAAAACTAGCTGGGAATCAGGACGATTGCAGCCAAAAGAAAGGACTGCAGACGTAGTTGTGAGGAGAAGTCGACGGCCAGGAGACCGACTCCAACCCTTCAAGAAGTTGTGGAGGAGCCCGGGCCTGCAGAGGATAGAGCACGGTGAAAACGCATTTTTTGAGGTGTTGAAGAGATTCCTGGAGAGAGCAACAGTGTGTGTGGGGGGGCGTTCCCTACAACGAGTTGAGAGCCGGGACCAGGAGCTTCAATTCAACTCTCAACAGAGGGCGAGTCAACATCATTGAGGTGGAAGTAGGTAATTCAGTTTTCCCTCCCCATTCCCCTTTAGTCAGCTATTTAGCCAGAGTATCATCTATGTCGTGAGCACACCTCACCAATGTCTATTTCATAATAAGGCACAGTTGTGCAGAGAGATGCTGTAGAGAGCTCTCAAGAAATATTTATGTGGTGTGTGAGTGCACCTGTGATTTATCGAAGAGATTGCTGTGTCGAGGACATTTACATTCATGTGACATTAATATTATAAGTTTGTGTCAGAGAATATATATATATAAATGTACCATTTATTAGTGTAAGGCTGTGTGCCCCATATTGACTCATTATTGCTAATATTGATGAAGTGATCTATATATATGCTGGAGTATTGAATAACATATTCATGTGTACAGTGATTTACTGTGTTATTGCCATTGAAGTGACTTATGGTGTTTAAGGCCAGTACAGTGATTTATTGCATTTATTATCATTACTGTGATATACGGTGTTTAATGCCATTACTGTGAGTTACTGTCTTAATTGCCATTGAAATGATTTATTGAGCTTAAGGCCAGTGCAGTGATTATTGCGCTTAACGCCATTATAGCAAGTTATTGTGTTGATTGCCAGTATTGTGATTACTGTGAATTTAAAGAAATAGGTGCTTAACGCCAGGACAACAAGTACAGAGAGAATATACAGTGAGGGGGGCGTGGCAGCTGGGAATGTATGACAGGAGGGGGAGTGTTGCTTCGTTGTACTGCATGTACTTCGTTGTTGTTGTTGATCCAGTGCTATAATACTTTAATATTTTAAGTAAAATACAAAACCACCTTCGCGTTTGTATTATCCCTGGATTACTTGTTGCTATTGAGATTATTGAGTCCATATAAAGAGAGAGTGATTGAGATATATATATATACATACCTGCCTGTTACTAGATTTAATTAGTGTGCTCTCTGCCACTATTACCACAGTTCCACAATACTACTGACGTGTTACTGGACACGGAGAACACCAGTTGGCGACCTTTCAGATAGCATTAGAGCCCTTTGTTAGGGCGGGCACACGATCAAGAGAGTGTTCCCACTCGCCTTCAGGCTATAAGGCCGGCCGGAGGTAGACTGCGATACCTCCAGGTGAACAGTGGCACCTTGAGGATGGAGTGAAGACCCGCAGGGCTACAGTAAGTAACAGTTACCACTCCTACTACTTGGTGGTGACTGGTGAGAGGTAGAGAAACCCCGACATTGTCGATATTGCCAGGATATTAAGTACGGTTACTTACTAGGAAACCCCGACAATATATATATATATATATATATATATATATATATATATATATATATATATATATATATATATATATATATATATAACTGAAAATTCACACCCCAGAAGTGCCTCAAACCCATACTGCCAGGAGCAACGTAACTGGCATGTACAGGACGCCTTAATCCACACGACCATCATGACCGGACAAAAACTGATGGTAGCTGAGGCTATTTAGCCCATCAGCCCGCCGGCAATCAGATGGTAATCTTGGGCATAGCATTTTGTCAAATCACCTCATTCTTTGGGGCACACGTGAGGAACACAAATGCGAACAAGGATGAATGGTCCCCAGGACTATATGCAACTGAAAAGTCACACCTCAGAAGTGACTCGAACCCATACTGCCAGGAGCAACGCAACTGGTATATACAAGACGCCTTTCTGTTATAAGTGCTTTTACAATTCGCTTCTTCAATAACTTGCTTCTTCAATAACGAATTGTAAAAACTCTTATAACAGAAACATAATTGAATCTGCTTTGATACAGATTACAAAAGAAAGAAATTTGAACATTAGCAGTGGTTTATATAACTTAGATACATTTTTTATAGATCAATTAAAGAGCGATATGAGTAGGATCATTGGAACACATTTGTCTCACTAATTCATTGTAAATATTTTTTATCTTGTGATATTATAATTCATGTGTGGGCCTGTTGGTGGGTATGAATAGGAGCTGCATCGAATGGGCCAATAGGTCGTCTGCAGTTTTTGTGCGGCTCATATTTGTGTCCACCTAATTCCCATTCAGTTGTTATTGTACCTCACCTCACTTCACCATTCTCTCCTGCCTATATATGTCCAATACTTGACCTGTAAAACCACTCTTTCTGAAGATGTATAAATATACGATAATACTTAAGAACATTCCTGTTTCAATTTTCCTCTGTGGTCTGACCCTGTCGCATTTTAATCACGTGTTTATTTTTCGTGATTTACACACACACACACACACACACACACACGCCTGCTAGCCGCCTGATATCTGCGAGGCACTACACATTAAGAAGTCGACACCAGCAATCAACAGCCAATTAATGCACAACTATATTCTACCCACTTCAAGACTCGCACCAATATAGAAGCATCAAGAAATATGGGTCAATAGGCCCTTTGCAGTTACTTCCATTCTTCCCTTTAACTTACAAAATATTATACCCATTGTTTCGCGTTCTGTCATGTGTTGAAAGTTTGTTTTCACCTCATCCAAAACTGTTGTAACATATCACCTCACCCAAATGCAGGTATAAAATCGAATATGTTTAAACTCTGTTCAGTTATAGTTGTGTGTGTGTAAACTAAAGTCTTTGAAAATGTAATAAGTTTTACCAAACGCGTTCAAGTGTCGTGTCAAACTAGAAATAAAAATAAATTTTGGAGAATTGATTTTTCAGTTACCATCAACAGTGAAAAGAAATATAAGAAACATAAAGAAAATTCGTGTTAGAATTATTAATCTTACTTTTTCTGTCATATTTAATAATATATGTCTACAGGAAAGACTGCTACCAAAATACACTACATGTATATTTTGGTATTATTGCATATATATATATATATATATATATATATATATATATATATATATATATATATATATATATATATATATATATATATATATATATATATTATTGCAGTCTTCTCTAAGCAGACGGAATGCCAGTCACATAAAATAACAAAAAGCAAAACAAAAGTTAAACTGCAAGTTGTCTTCACTGTGAGGTTAACTGTACTAGAAAACATACAGATTTTTTTTTTAAATACTTTACTTTAATAAAGAACTTTGTATAAACAAATTGGAAAATAAAAATATTATCCCTGCTTGGCGCTATACAGAGTGCAAATTAAACAAGTTAAACAAACAATTTAATTTACGTTACGTTAATATTAGAAAATATGGTGCGGGAATACTGTGAGTTACACTGAATAACTCAGGAGTAATCTGAAGTGTAGTGGGTTTGGTAGCCTTATATATACAGAATGACGGCCGGGCAGATTGCACTGGTGACTTCTTTATCTATTAACCGGCTCTTAAACTGCTTGTTTGACGGCCGGGCAGATGGCGCTGGTGATTTCTTTAACTACTAACCGGCTCTTAAACTGCTTGTTTCGTCTGGTGGCGTGAGCTCCCAGTGAGCGAGGTGCGAGGTGGGGTGACGGGCCGTGGGGGTAGGTAGACTGGTGGTAATGTCTAGACATCTGGAAGTAGATGTTGTTGTCCTTGTTGCTGCAGTTCTGGATTATATATAGACGTTAATTTATGGAATAGGGAATGATGGAGCAAGCCGAATCTCTTCCTAGAGATTTTACCGTGACAATATATATATAATATATATGCAACAACGATCACAAAAACACTGATCCAAGTATGCGGAAAAACCACACGTGAAAAACAGACAATGCTAAATTCGTTTTCTGCTTTATTTGCCTTCATCAGTGCAAAGTAGAATAAAGATGGAAACCTATGAAGTAAAAAAAACTAGGTGCTGTTCCTCATTGTCCAGATAGGTTTATTCGTGCGTTAAAAACCCTCAAAAAAGACAACTCTCTACATATCACTAAGGCTGATAATGGACAAGGATGACTTCGTCCAAAAAACTAACCTGTTATTGGATGACAGAAACACTTACTTTCCTGTTAATAGAGATCCAATTTAAAAAGTTATTGCATATTTTAACAAAACTCTTGAAACCTTGCTCAAGAACAATAAGGAGTTGATTCCTAAATTTTTAAGTCATTCCCCTTCCCTACCATATCTATTTGGTCTTCTTATGACACACAACCCCAATAATCCTGAAAGATCTATTATTAGTTCTGTTTGATCTGTGGCATACAGACTTTCGAAATGGCTTGTCCAAGTCTTGTCACCGGTTGTAGATTCCATTTCCAACACACACATAACAAACAACTTGGACTTGGTTAACAAGTTGTCTTGTTTGAAATAAAATTATGATTTTAAACTTGTGAGTATTGATGTGATGGTTCTGTTCACCAAAGTTCTTGTTGATGAACTGTTAGCATTCTTACGGGATCTACTCCCTAAATATAATTTAACTTTAACACCATTGTTGAACTCATAAAATTGTGCATTAAAGGTAATTATTTCTACTTTAATGATTCATTTTATAAACAAACATTTGGCATGGCGATGGGTAATCCCCTCTCCCCTGTTTTGAGCAATTTGTACATGGAGTGTTTTGAAACAAACATGCTACCCAGGATCTTATCCTCGAATTTGGTTTCGTATAGGTACGTTGACGATATTTTATGCTTGTGGCTGGCTAACCATTACCAAACTGTCTTTCTCATTCAACTTAATTCGCTGGTTCCATCAGATTAAATTCACATATTGAGAATGAAATGAATGGTGTTCTGCCTTTTTTAGACAGCATGATTCATAGAATCGGTAGGAGTTCCAAATTCTATGTGTATAGGAAAATTACCAATGTGTGCTTGTATGTTCATTTTTACTCAAGTCATTCATGTTCAGGTTAAGCATGCACTTTTTTCTGGTATGTTTCTCAGAGCCTTCAGGGTTTGCATGTCCAGAATTTTTTGATGAAGAAATAACGAATGTATTTGAAATTGGTAAGAAGTTTAAATTCCCAAAATCGGTCTTGGATCTTGCGTTTGGTGACGCAAAATGGACGTTCTACAAACAAGTTCCCAAGTCTAAACCTGAACTAAAAAACTCGTTAGGTATTACCATATTTTGATGGTCTAGTAAATCTTGCTCCAGCCCTGAAAATCCTTATTATTAACTCAGTGTTAAAAAATGATAATTCAGCTTAAGTCCATGTTAATTAAGAACTCGCCCTCGTCTGTAGCAGGTTGTGTGTATTCCATCCCTTGTAATGAGTGTGCATGTATTTACATCGGCCAGATTGGTAAATCTCTTTCCTGACGTTTAAAACAACATTCGCATGCTATTCGTACAGCCCAGCACTCCAGTGCATTGTATTTACATTCCAGTTTGTGCGATCATTCTATCGACGTCAGAGGGGCAAAATGTATTGTTAAAAGTAAGGATTTCGTTGAACGAAATGTGATAGAGTCCACACTGATCAAACAATGTAACAACAGCCTTAATGTGAACCCTGGTATGTACAAGATGGATCCCCATATAAGCTTCAATATAGCACATCAATACAAAATAGCATCCATTTAACCTGTTTGGTACTTTTATATATCTTCCAGTTATGGATATTAATAGGATCTGCTCTTATGGACCAATAGGCCTACTGCAGTTACTGTCTTTCTTACGTTTTCCTTTCCTTCGCCTTTCCTTGGTGGTCAGGTGATTTGCCCTGGCTGGTATAAGGTCTCACCAACCAGGTTTCAGTCAAGTGAGGTTTAAGAAAAGTTTCAGTTAACGTATATTGGCGACTTGTCACCTCTCCTGACGACTATCTCCTTATTCTCACGAAGGCTCTTAGCTGCCGCATTGAGCTCGGGGGACAGTATGGTGCTTCTGTAGTTACCTCGAATATTTCCTCCTTTTGTAATAAGTTCCGCTTGAAAGGTGTCTTTAGTGGTAACCTTGTTTTGCGTCTCGAGGTCGAATATGTCATCCAATAGGATCTCCAACTCCACTTTCCGAGCCATCTCACTTGATCTGAACATAACGTGACAATTTATACCCAGATTCAAGAGAGTCATTTTGTTCTCAGTGAGGTTAATTCCAGCAAAGTTTTATGGGTTTTATTGTTTTTATGGCTACAAAAACCAAAAAACGGCCAACCTACTCATGAAAAATTCCCCAGACACCAAACAGAATGCCTTCAAGGAAACCAACGTCATCTATGCCTTCACATGCCCACTTGGGAACTGTAAGCCCCAAAGATATCAGTATATATGCAAGGTAACAACGTCTTTTTCTAGCTGAATTACAATGTACAAGCAACAGGGCCCAATCAAGAATATATAATCTCTTTTCACAACCAGAACATCACCAGAGAAATCGTAACAAGCAACAGAGAAATCATCGATAGATTCAGCGATAGATGCATACGCAACAGGGCTCCAACGATGCATAAGCAACAGGGGCTCCATTAAGGAACATATAATCTCTTCGCATAACCAGACCATCACCAGAGAAGTCTTAACAAAAAACACTGAAATCATCGATAGATACAGCGATAGCAGGCGGCTAGATATCTGCGAGGCACTACACATTAAGAAGTCGACACCAGCAATCAACAGCCAATTAATGCACAACTATATTCTACAAACTTCAAGATTCCGCACTAATATAGAAGCATCAAGAAATATGGGCCAATAGGCCCTTTGCAGTTACTTCCACTCTTCCCTTTAACTTACAAAATAATATACCCATTGTTTCGTGTTCTTTCTTGTGTTGAAAGTTTGTTTTCACCTCATCCAAAACTGTTGTAACATATTACCTCACCCAAATGCAGATATAAAATCGAAGATGTTTAAGCTCTGTTCAGTTAGAGTTGTGTGTGTGTAAACTAAAGTCTTTGAAAATGTAATAAGTTTTACAAAACGCGCTCAAGTGCCGCGTCAGACTAGAAATAAAAATGAATTTTGGAGAATTGATATTCAGTTACCATCAACAGTAAAAAAATATATAAGAAACATTGAGAAAATTCGTGGTAGAATTATTAATCTTACTTTTTCGGTCATATTTAATGATATATGTCTACAGGAAAGACTGCTACCAATATATATATATATATATATATATATATATATATATATATATATATATATATATATATATATATATATATATATATATATATATATATATATATATATATTATTAAATATGACCGAAAAAGTAAGATTAATAATTCTAACACGAATTTTCTCAATCTTTCGTACATTTCGCTTCACTGTTGGAGGTAAATCAAAAATCAATTCTCCAAAATTCATTTTTATTTCTAGTCTGACGCGACACGAGCGTGTTTCGTAAAACTTATTACATTTTCAAAGACTTTAGTTCACAAATACACAACTGAATAGAACTGACGCATCGATTACGATTTTATATCTACATTTGAGTGAGGTGGAAGGGGTGATGTGGCATTAACACAAGACAGAACAAAATGTGGTATTAATAGGGTATTAATTTCATCAACACAAGACAGAACAAGAGTATTAATAGGGTATTAATTTCATCAACACAAGACAGAACACGAAACAATGGATATTGAATAGAAGTGTTTGTAGAAAGCCTATTGGTCCATATTTCTTGATGCTTCTATATTGGAGCGGAGTCTTGAGGTGGGTACCCTCAAGACTCCGCTCCAATATAGAAGCATCAAGAAATATGGACCAATAGGCTTTCTACAAACACTTCTATTCAATATCCATTGTTTCGTGTTATGTCTTGTGTTGATGAAATTAATACCCTATTAATACTCATGTTCTGGCTTGTGTTGATGAAATTAATACCCTATTAATACCACATTTTGTTCTGTCTTGTGTTAATGCCACATCACCCCTTCCACCTCACTCAAATGTAGATATAAAATCGTAATCGATGCGTAAGTTCTATTCAGTTGTGTATTTGTGAACTAAAGTCTTTGAAAATGTAATAAGTTTTACGAAACGCGCTCGTGTCGCGTCAAACTAGAAATAAAAATGAATTTTGGAGAATTGATTTTTGATTTACCTCCAACAGTGAAGCGAAATGTACGAAAGATTGAGAAAATTCGTGTTAGAATTATTAATCTTACTTTTTCGGTCATATTTAATAATATATGTCTACAGGAAAGACTGCTACCAAAATATACTAATATATATATATATATATATATATATATATATATATATATATATATATATATATATATATATATATATATATATATATATATATATATATATATATATTTTCATTTGCATATAGTCCTGGGGACCATTCAGGCTTGTTCGCATATATATATATATATATATATATATATATATATATATATATATATATATATATATATATATATTAGTATATTTTGGTAGCAGTCTTTCCTTTATATATATATATATATATATATATATATATATATATATATATATATATATATATATATATATATGTGAACAAGCCTGAATGGTCCCCAGGACAATATGCAACTGAAAACTCACACCCCAGAAGTGACTCGAACCCATACTCCCAGGAGCAACGCAACTGGTATGTATAAGATGCCTTAATCCACTTGACCATCACGACTGGACATAATGAGGTGATAGCCGAGGCTATTTGAACCACCCCACCGCCGGCACTCGGATAGTAATCTTGGGCATAGCATTTTACCAAATCACCTCATTCTTTGGGGCACACGTGAGGAACACAAATGCGAACAAGCCTGAATGGTCCCCAGGACAATATGCAACTGAAAACTCACACCCCAGAAGTGACTCGAACCCATACTCCCAGGAGCAACGCAACTGGTATGTACAAGATGCCTTAATCCACTTGACCATCACGACCGGACATAATGAGGTGATAGCCGAGGCTATTTGAACCACCCCACCGCCGGTTGCTCCAGGGAGTATGGGTTCGAGTCACACACGCCTTCTGGGGTGTGAGTTTTCAGTTGTATATAGTCCTGGGGACCATTCAGGCTTGTTTGCATTTGTGTTCCTCACGTGTGCCCCAAAGAATGAGGTGATTTGATAAAATGCTATGCCCAAGATTACCATCCGAGTGCCGGCGGGGAAGTGGTTCATATAGCCTCGGCTATCACTTCCTTATGTCCGGTCGTGATGGTCAAGCGGATTAAGGCGTCCCTGTACATACCAGTTGTGGGAGTATGGGTTCGAGTCACTTCTGGGGTGTGAGTTTTCAGTTGTATATAGTCCTGGGGACCATTCAGGCTTGTTTGCATTTGTGTTCCTCACGTGTGCCCCAAAGAATGAGGTGATTTGATAAAATGCTATGCCCAAGATTACCATCCGAGTGCCGGCGGGGAAGTGGTTCATATAGCCTCGGCTATCACTTCCTTATGTCCGGTCGTGATGGTCAAGCGGATTAAGGCGTCCCTGTACATACCAGTTGTGGGAGTATGGGTTCGAGTCACTTCTGGGGTGTGAGTTTTCAGTTGTATATAGTCCTGGGGACCATTCAGGCTTGTTTGCATTTGTGTTCCTCACGTGTGCCCCAAAGAATGAGGTGATTTGATAAAATGCTATGCCCAAGATTACCATCCGAGTGCCGGCGGGGAAGTGGTTCATATAGCCTCGGCTATCACTTCCTTATGTCCGGTCGTGATGGTCAAGCGGATTAAGGCGTCCCTGTACATACCAGTTGTGGGAGTATGGGTTCGAGTCACTTCTGGGGTGTGAGTTTTCAGTTGTATATAGTCCTGGGGACCATTCAGGCTTGTTTGCATTTGTGTTCCTCACGTGTGCCCCAAAGAATGAGGTGATTTGATAAAATGCTATGCCCAAGATTACCATCCGAGTGCCGGCGGGGAAGTGGTTCATATAGCCTCGGCTATCACTTCCTTATGTCCGGTCGTGATGGTCAAGCGGATTAAGGCGTCCCTGTACATACCAGTTGTGGGAGTATGGGTTCGAGTCACTTCTGGGGTGTGAGTTTTCAGTTGTATATAGTCCTGGGGACCATTCAGGCTTGTTTGCATTTGTGTTCCTCACGTGTGCCCCAAAGAATGAGGTGATTTGATAAAATGCTATGCCCAAGATTACCATCCGAGTGCCGGCGGGGAAGTGGTTCATATAGCCTCGGCTATCACTTCCTTATGTCCGGTCGTGATGGTCAAGCGGATTAAGGCGTCCCTGTACATACCAGTTGTGGGAGTATGGGTTCGAGTCACTTCTGGGGTGTGAGTTTTCAGTTGTATATAGTCCTGGGGACCATTCAGGCTTGTTTGCATTTGTGTTCCTCACGTGTGCCCCAAAGAATGAGGTGATTTGATAAAATGCTATGCCCAAGATTACCATCCGAGTGCCGGCGGGGAAGTGGTTCATATAGCCTCGGCTATCACTTCCTTATGTCCGGTCGTGATGGTCAAGCGGATTAAGGCGTCCCTGTACATACCAGTTGTGGGAGTATGGGTTCGAGTCACTTCTGGGGTGTGAGTTTTCAGTTGTATATAGTCCTGGGGACCATTCAGGCTTGTTTGCATTTGTGTTCCTCACGTGTGCCCCAAAGAATGAGGTGATTTGATAAAATGCTATGCCCAAGATTACCATCCGAGTGCCGGCGGGGAAGTGGTTCATATAGCCTCGGCTATCACTTCCTTATGTCCGGTCGTGATGGTCAAGCGGATTAAGGCGTCCCTGTACATACCAGTTGTGGGAGTATGGGTTCGAGTCACTTCTGGGGTGTGAGTTTTCAGTTATATATATATATATATATATATATATATATATATATATATATATATATATATATATATATATATATACACTATATATACATATATATATATGTATATATATATATATATATATATATATATATATATATATATATATATATATATATATATATATATATATATATATTATTAAATATGACCGAAAAAGTAAGATTAATAATTCTAACACGAATTTACTCATTATTTCTTATGTTTCTTTTCACTGTCGATGGTAATTGAAAAATCCGTTCTACAAAATTCGTTTTTATTTCAAGTCTGACGCAACACTTGAATGCTTTTCGTAATAACTTATTACATTTTCAAAGACTTTAGTTTACACACACACAACTATAACCTGCAAACACTAAACAGATTTCTTACTATGCTATAATTCAAACAGCTTTTCATTTTATATACCTGCATTTGGGTGAGGTGATATGTTAAAACAGTTTTGGATGAGGTGAAAACAAACTTTCAACACAAGATAGAACACGAAATATTGGGTAATAAATGCAAAGGGCCTATTGACCCATATTTCTATATGCTTTTATATTGGTGCAGAGTCTTGAAGTGGGTAGAATATAGTTGTGCATTAATTAGCTGTTGATTGCTGGTGTTGACTTCTTAATGTGAAGTGCCTCGCAGATATCAAGCCGCCTGCTATCGCTGTATCTATCGATGATTTCCGTGTTTTTTGTTAAGACTTCTCTGGTGATGGTTTGTTTGTGGGAAGAGATTATACGTTCCTTAATGGAGCCCTGTTGCTTATGCATCGTTAAGCGCCTGAAAGAGATGTTGTTGTCTTGCCTATATACTGAGTTCTTTGAGGCTTACAGTCCCCAAGTGGGCATTTGAGGGCATATACGACATTGGTCTCTTTCAAAGCGTTCTGCTTTGTGTCTGGAGAGTTTCTCATGAGTAGGTTGGAAGTTTTCTTGGTTTTATAGTAAATCGTCAATTGTATCTTCTGATTTTTGTCTGTAGGGATAACGGTTCTGTTAACAATATCTTTCAGGACCCTTTCCTCTGTTTTATGAGCCGTGGAAAAGAAGTTCCTGTAAAATAGTCTAATAGGGGGTACAGGTATTGTGTTAGTTGTCTCTTCAGAGGTTGCATGGCGTTTCACCATCCTTCTCATGATGTCTTAATCGAAACCATTGGAGAAGCCGTTGTTGACTAGGACCTGCCTTACCCTACACAGTTCTTCATCGACTTGCTTCCATCCTGAGCTGTGGCTGAGAGCACGGTCGACATAAACATTAACGACACTTCTCTTGTACCTGTCTGGGCAGTCACTGTTGGCATTGAGGCATATTCCTATGTTTGTTTCCTTAGTATAGGCTGCAGTGTGGAAACCTCCACTCCTTTCCATGACTGCTACATCTAGAAAGGGCAGCTTCCAATCCTTCTCAATCTCGTAAGTGAAACGCAAAACATAATTCCGCTCAAATGTCTCCTTCAGCTCCTGCAGATGTCTGACATTAGGTACCTGTGTAAAAATGTCGTCAACATACCTGCAGTATATGGCCAGTTTGAAGTTCATTTCGACTAAGACCTTTTGTTCCATGGTACCAATGTAGAAGTTCGCAAACAAAAATCATCGGTAGATACTGCGATAGCAGGCGGCTTGATATCTGCGAGGCACTACACATTAAGAAGTCGACACCAGCAATCAACAGCCAATTAATGCACAACTATATTCTACCCACTTCAAGACTCCGCACCAATATAGAAGCATCAAGAAGTATGGGCCAATAGGCCCTTTGCAGTTACTTCTATTCTTCTCTTTAACTTACAAAATATTATACCCATTGTTTCGTGTTCTGTCTTGTGTTGAAAGTTTGTTTTCACCTCATCCAAAACTGTTGTAACATATCACCTCACCCAAATGCAGGTATAAAATCAAAGCCGTTCAAACTCTGTTCAGTGTTTGCAGGTTATAGTTGTGTACTCACCTATATGTACTCACCTATATGTGCTTGCAGGATCGAGCATTAACTCTTGGATCCCGCCTTTCCAGCTATCGGTTGTTTACAGCAATGACTCCTGTCCCATTTCCCTATCATACCTAGTTTTAAAAGTATGAATAGTATTTGCTTCCACAACCTGTTCCCCAAGTGCATTCCATTTTTCCACTACTCTCACGCTAAAAGAAAACTTCCTAACATCTCTGTGACTCATCTGAATTTCCAGTTTCCACCCATGTCCCCTCGTTCTGTTATTATTACGTGTGAACATTTCATCTATTTCCACTTTGTCAATTCCCCTGAGTATTTTATATGTCCCTATCATATCTCCTCTCTCCCTTCTTTTCTCTAGTGTCGTAAGGTTCAGTTCCTTCAGCCGCTCTTCAAATCCCATCCCTCGTAACTCTGGGACAAGCCTCGTCGCAAACCTCTGAACCTTCTCCAGTTTCTTTATGTGTTTCTTCAGGTGGGGGCTCCATGATGGCGCGGCATACTCTAAGACGGGTCTCACGTAGGCAGTGTAAAGCGCCCTAAAGGCCTCCTCATTTAGGTTTCTGAATGAAGTTCTAATTTTCGCCAGTGTAGAGTACGCTGCTGTCGTTATCCTATTTATATGTGCCTCAGGAGTTAGATTAGGTGTCACATCCACTCCCAGGTCTCTTTCTCGAATCGTTACAGGTAGGCTGTTCCCCTTCATTGTGTACTGTCCCTTTGGTCTCCTGTCACCTGATCCCATTTCCATAACTTTACATTTACTGGTGTTAAACTCCAGTAGCCATTTCCCTGACCATCTCTGCAGCGTGTTTAAGTCCTCTTGGAGGATCCTACAATCCTCGTCTGTCACAACTCTTCTCATTAATTTTGCGTCATCCGCAAACATTGACATGTATGATTCCACTCCTGTAAACATATCATTTACGTAAATTAGAAAGAGGATTGGTCCCAGCACCGATCCTTGAGGTACTCCACTTGTTACTGTTCGCCAGTCCGACTTCTCGCCCCTTACCATTACCCTCTGGCTCCTTCCTGTTAGGTAGTTCTTCACCCATACTAGGGCCTTTCCGCTTACTCCTGCCTGCCTCTCAAGTTTGTATAGCAGTCTCATGTGCGGTACCGTATCAAAGGCCTTTTGGCAGTCAAGAAATATGAAGTCTGCCCTGCCTTCTCTGTCCTGCCTTATCCTTGTTACTTTATCATAGAATTCTAAAAGGTTTGTTAGGCATGATTTCCCTGTCCAGAACCCATGTTGGTGCTTGTTTACAAACCCAATGCTCTCCAGGTACTCAACAAGTCTTAGCCTAATTATTCTTTCAAGTATTTTGCAGGGGATGCTTGTCAGTGATACGGGTGTGTAGGTAAGTGCCTCCTCCCTATCACCTTTTTTGAAAATCGGTACGACATTTGCCTCCTTCCAGCAACTGGGCAATTCTCCCGACATAAGTGACTCATTAAAGATCATTGCCAGAGGCACGCTGAGAGCCTGCGCTGCCTCTTTAAGTATCCACGGTGATACTTTGTCTGGTCCAACAGCTTTATTTGCATCCAGTGTTGTCAACTGTTTCATTACATCCTCTGCTGTCACCTCTATATCTGATAGTCTTTCATCTTGGGTAATCTCTTCTAACAACGGGAGCTGCTCAGGCTCGGTTGTGAACACTCCATGGAATTTTGCATTCAGTACCTCGCAGATTTCCTTGTCGCTTTCTGTATATGCCCCTTCTGTTTTCCTCAGTCTTGTCACTTGGTCATTTACCGACATCTTCCTTCTTATATTGGCTATGTAGGAATTTTGGTTGCTTTTTCGCTTTGACTGCAATATCATTCTCATAATTTCTTTCCGACACTCGTCTTATGTTAATGTAATTATTCCTAGCTCTGTTACAGTCTAATCCTGTGTGTGTGTAAACTAAAGTGTTTGAAAATGTAATAAGGTTTTACGAAACGCGTTCAAGTGTCGCATCAGACTAGAAATAAAAATGAATTTTGGAGAACTGATTTTTCAATTACCATTGACAGTGAAAAGAACCATAAGAAATATTGAGAAAATTTGTGTTAGAATTATTAATCTTACTTTTTCGGTCATATTTAATAATATATATATATATATATATATATATATATATATATATATATATATATATATATATATATATATATATATATATATACATACATACATATATATATATATATATATATATATATATATATATATATATATATATATATATATATATATATATATATATATATTGGTGTATACTGGCAGCAGGTTTTCTTTCAAACATGTTTCATTGAATATGACCGCATATTCTGTATTTATTATTTTCTGGTTTAGGGCTTCTATCCCTCTAACTATTTTCTTAGCATCAGGGCTTAATTGAAATAGGAGTTCTCCAAAACTCATTTTCGTACTTTTAAGGTGAAGAAAAGAAGTGATTTACTATAGAGTGTATTACACTTATTTGTATAATTTGCACGACGTTTCGAACCTCCATGGTTCATTCTCAAGTGAACAGATCTTACAATACTAGTTGATTTTATACCCGCATTAGGTCAGGTGATAATACAATGAAGGTGAAAACATGGGGGGATACATAAGGGATAAACATAGGGGCTGCAGAAGGCTTATTGGCCCATACGAGGCATCTCCTATCTAAACACAAAGATTAATCCAGTGTAATTGGCCTGTTATGTTGGACATTGTCTTCTGTGTTGGCATCGATATGTTCTTGTCTTGTCCTTACTCTCATGGTGGGTAGAGTAAATAGTTCCGTGATTTGGGTGTTCATGGTAGGTCGCTCTATTCTTATGTGAATTGCCTCAAGAATTTGTAATCTTCTTGAATCTTGGGTTTTGTCTATTATGCAAGTATTCTTGTTCAACATTTCTCTTGTTAGAGTAATGTCATGGGCTTGTCTCATGTGATTCCTAGGGGCACCAGATTGAAGATGGCATGTCAAACGCCTCGTCAGCTTGGTCGACGTCATACCTATGTACTTACATTGAAGGTTACATCCTTCGTGGGGGCAAGTGTACATGTATACAACGCTTGACTGCTGTAGAGGGTTCTCCGTCGGCTTCGGGCTGTTTTTGATAAGGAGTTCGGAAGTCTTCTTGGTTTTGTAGAATATTATCAGGTTTATGATAATATATACCAAGGCTTGGTGGGCTTGGTATATACCAAGCCCACCAACATAGGATTATGCCTGAACGGTAGAAGTGAGTGCCCCCAAAGATACAAAGCCAGTGTTCTCAATGCTTATATTCGTCGAGCACTTACCCACTGCTCTGAATGGAGCAACGTGAGTAGAGAGTTTGAAAGAGTAACTCAGGTATTGGTGAACAACGGATATAGCAACGCGGAAATAAACGCTGCTATAAGAAGACACTTGGACCGTTGGTATAATTCAGAACCTAGAACAGAAACCACAACACCCCCAATAAAATTCTATTACAAATCAACCATGCACAGTGAACATATAAAAGAGGAAAGAATAATGAAAGAAATAATCCGTAAAGGAGTAAAAAGCACTACTCCTAACCAAAACATAAACCTGATAATATTCTACAAAACCAAGAAGACTTCCGAACTCCTTATCAAAAACAGCCCGAAGCCGACGGAGAACCCTCTACAGCAGTCAAGCGTTGTATACATGTACACTTGCCCCCACGAAGGATGTAACCTTCAATGTAAGTACATAGGTATGACGTCGACCAAGCTGACGAGGCGTTTGACATGCCATCTTCAATCTGGTGCCCCTAGGAATCACATGAGACAAGCCCATGACATTACTCTAACAAGAGAAATGTTGAACAAGAATACTTGCATAATAGACAAAACCCAAGATTCAAGAAGATTACAAATTCTTGAGGCAATTCACATAAGAATAGAGCGACCTACCATGAACACCCAAATCACGGAACTATTTACTCTACCCACCATGAGAGTAAGGACAAGACAAGAACATATCGATGCCAACACAGAAGACAATGTCCAACATAACAGGCCAATTACACTGGATTAATCTTTGTGTTTAGATAGGAGATGCCTCGTATGGGCCAATAAGCCTTCTGCAGCCCCTATGTTTATCCCTTATGTATCCCCCCATGTTTTCACCTTCATTGTATTATCACCTGACCTAATGCGGGTATAAAATCAACTAGTATTGTAAGATCTGTTCACTTGAGAATGAACCATGGAGGTTCGAAACGTCGTGCAAATTATACAAATAAGTGTAATACAATCTATAGTAAATCACTTCTTTTCTTCACCTTAAAAGTACGAAAATGAGTTTTGGAGAACTCCTATTTCAATTAAGCCCTGATGCTAAGAAAATAGTTAGAGGGATAGAAGCCCTAAACCAGAAAATATATATATATATATATATATATATATATATATATATATATATATATATATATATATATATATATATATATATATTAAGATGAATAGGAAAACCAGGGATATACTGAACATCTTGTTTCAGATTCTTTACCTTAAAATGCATACCGTTTCGAATACTTCTCGTATTCATCATCAGATCTAAAAAAAAAAAAAAAAAAAAAAAAAAAAAACAGAAATCACAGTCAAATACCTGGTACACTAAGAACTCATACTGAATACAATTGCCTATCAGAGAAAGGAAAATGAATAAAAAACAAAACACTTAAGCTTACTTTAAGTGATCAATACAAATAAAACTTATTAACTGTCACATAGATGCTAATTCGAAAATCCATTAAATTACAAGAGGAATTTTATAACTACTAAAACAAACCATACTCTTAAACTTACGCGAAGTGATCAACAGGAGTGAAACTTGATAAGTAATACATAAATACTAAACACTATTTTAAATATTCATATAATGACTACAAATCTACAAAAAATGTATATAAAATGCAAGCAGAATAAGCGACAATTATAAAGTACTAACCAAAATCTTATAAAAATTCAAATATTAAATAAATCTAAACACCAAAAAATGTATTATATATCCTAAATAAAAAGATTATACTAATGTACCATGTCAAGACTTAAAATAAGTAAGAAAAGGAAAAGACATGGTAAACTAAACAAAATTATAATAAAATTAAACTGCCAGAATGAACTATAAATCCAATTACAGGTCCTACTGTGCACTATACAGTGCACAATTGAACAGCCGAAAGGTTGCTATTTAACAGAGGCCGCAGCTCCTTTATATATAAGGATTCCATTACTCACAAATCTGACTGGCCATTCATACAAGTGTCCAGAATTTTAAAATCAGATTCCAGCAGAGAATGATTAAACTCATAACAATGGTTTCTAATCTCCGAAAATGCTGGTTTAGACAATGGTAATCCAGTCCTAAAAGATACTCCCCGGTGCTCAAGTATCTTAATCTTGTAGTTCCGAATGGAACTTCCAATATATCCAGCATTACAGCTGGAACAATTATACATATATACGACATTAGAGCACAGGGGGGTTAGGCACTTTATCTTTAAATTTAAAATAAGTGCCTACGGTATTTGTATTGACAAAAATAAATCTAAAGTCTACTTGAAGATAACAATGATGCAACAGTTTCCTCAGACGACTCCTTACAGAAAAGCTAATACTGCCATAAAATGGTAATTTAATATATTTAATATCCCTTTCTACTGTAGTAATCCTACACGATGGGTGAAACTTCTTATTTAAGAAATTCCTTATAAAGGTATAAACCATATGCAAAGGATAACCATTATTTGAAAAAAAATTCACAAGAAAATTAATTTCTTGATCAAAGTTATTCCAATTTGAACATAAAACAAAGGCTCTATTCAGTAGAGTATTAATTGCATTTTTCTTAAAAATATTAGAAACAAAAGAATTAAAATTTAAACCTAAACCAGTAAAAGTTGGTTTTCTAAAAACATTAGTGTTGAACCCATTAAGGTTATTCACTTTAACATCAAGAAATGACAATTAATTATCCACTTCACACTCTGCAGTGAAACGTATATTACTATGTTGTGCATTAAGATACTCTCTAAATTTCTCAACATGACATTGATCCTTAAATAACAAAAAAGTGTCATCTACATATCTCCTATACAAGACTGGTTTAAAGGCCAAAGGACATTTATCAAGCCAGTTTTTTTCATGAAAACTCAAAAAAGCATTAGCAAGCGCAGGACGTAAGGGAGACCCCATTGCTACTCCATCAATTTGTTTATAATATATATTATTAAACATAAAGACAGACTTTAACCGCTAATTCTAACAACCATCTGAACATTTTACTACAAAATCCAGACACTAAATTAGTGTCAGCAAATAATTGATTTACACAAATATCAATGGTTTCCAACAAAGTAATATTAGTAAAGAGTGATTCAACATCGAAACTCGCCATTATAGTTGGGAACTCGAAATTTAAAGAGGAAAGTTCCTTAACAAAATCCTGAGAATTTCTCACAGTAAATTCATTATACGTTAATGGTTCTATTAATGGAACCAGAAACTTTGCCAGTTTGTAATTAAAAGTGCCAATCGCTGATAAAATGGGACGAATCGGTATACCTGTTTTATGAACTTTAGGTAACCCATATAAGATGCCTGGCTTAGAGCCAGTTGCAAGCAATTTTGTATAATCAATAAGAAAGTCTTTCAGACCTCTTAAAACTCTATTTAGTTTATCCTCACATTTCAAAATATACGAAACGGGGTCTATATCAACCAACTTAAATATAGAGGGGTCTTCTAACAACCTTTCAACCATATTCACATAATCTAACTTGTCCAAAACCACTATACCCCTACCTTTATCTGGTCTAGTACTATCTGGTCTAGTATTACTAGACCAGATAAAGGTAGGGGTATAGTAGTTTTGGACAAATTAGATTATGTAAATCAGGTTGATACTCCATACTGCATTCTCCAGGCCCAATCCTGGAGTATGCAGCCCCCAGCATGGAGTCCATATCTAGTCAAGGATAAGACTAAACTGGAAAAGGTTCAAAGGTTTGCCACCAGACTAGTACCCGAACTGAGAGATATGAGCTACGAGGAGAGACTACGGGAATTAAACCGCACTTCGCTGGAAGACAGAAGAGTTAGGGGGGACATGATCACCACATTCAAGATTCTGAAGGGAATTGATAGGGTAGATAAAGACAGTCTATTTGACACAAGGGAAACACGCACAAGGGGACACAAGTGGAAACTGAGTGCCCAAATGAGCCACAGAGATATTAGAAAGAACTTTTTTAGTGTCAGAGAGGTTGACAAATGGAATGCATTAGGAAGTGATGTGGTGGAGGCTGACTCCATACACAGTTTCAAGTGTAGATATGATAGAGCCCAATAGGCTCAGGAATCTGTACACCTGTTGATTGACGGTTGAGAGGCGGGACCAAAGAGCCAGAGCTCAACCCCCACAAACACAACTAGGTGAGTACACACACACACACACACACACACAATCACACACACACACTCACACTCACACACACACAAGTAGTAGGGAAAGCACTGCACAGACGATATTTTGTTTCTGGGAAATATCGTGTCTGTGAGTCAGGGTTTTCAGTTAAATTTAGAAATATCGTGTTTGTGGCACAGGGTTTTTCAGGTAAATTTGGGTAGTCAGAGATTTGGAAGTAAGGAATTCTTATGAGAAAAATAATTTCCGAGATTTTAGAAGTTTGTTAAAAGTTCTTATAATGAAAATAAGTAGGAAAATCTTAAAGAAAATTTTTAGAAAATATCGTGTTTGTGTCACAGCATTTCCAGGTGAACTCTACGGACATATGTTGCCTGTTGTCAACATCGGAAATATCGTGTTTATGGCACAGGGTTTTCAGGAATAATATATCATGACTGAGAATAACCTTTGATAGCTCTTAGAATAACTTTTATGTCTTAGAGAATAACTTTAGATGTCTCTGAGAATAACTTTTATGAACGAAGATGTCTGAGATTAACTTTGATAGCTCAGAATAACTTTTGTGAACATGAGAATATCTTTGGATAACTCTGAGATTAACTTTGGTGTCTTTGAAACAACTTTGATGAACGAGAGTGAGTTAGAGATTACCTTTGTTATCTCTGAGATCAGTTTTGATGAACAAAAGTGAGTTAGAGAAGAACATTGATGGCTTAGAGAGAATATCTTTGATGAAAGATGATGTCTTAGATTAAATTTGACGGCTCTTGTAATAACTTTGAGAACAAGTTTGATAGCTCTGAGAATGACTTTTATGCCTCTGAGATTAACTTTAATGAACGAAGATGTCTTAGAAAGTTTCTCTGACGAACGAAAGGTTACTTAAAGAATAACTTTTATGTCTCTGAGAATAACTTTCATGTCTCTGAGAATAACTTTTATGTCTCTGAGAATAGCTTTTACGCCTCTGAGAATAACTTTGATGTCTTAAAGGATGTCTTTGATGTCTCAAAGGATGTGTTTGAGTGCAACTTTGATGAACGAGAGTGAGTTAGAGATTACCTTTGTTAACTCTGAGATTAACTTTGATGAACGAGAAAATACTTTTTGATGACATCGAGAATAATTTTGTTAGCTCTGAGAATAACTTGTATGCCTCTGAGATTAACTTTAATGAACGAAGATGTCTTAGAAAGTTTCTCTGATGAACGAAAGGTTACTTGGAGAATAACATTTTGATGACTGAGATTAACTTTTTGTTGACTCTGAGAATAACTTTGAGGATGCGAGTAAATTTTTGAGTGTTTGAGAGTGTCTTTTGATATCTCGAAGAGTCCCATTGAAGTCTTAAAGGATGTCTTTGATGTCTCAAAGGATGTCTTTGAGTGCAACTTTGATGTCTTTGAGTAAGTCCTTGATGTCTCGAAGAGTGTCTTTGACTATATCTCTTACTTAACGACATATAATTTTAGTTAGGAACAATGATGAATATGACTATTTTACCGAAGTAAAAGGTTACTTTAGTTAAGAACAGTGTTAGAAAGAGGCTACACATGACTATTTTCAGATGAGAGAAGTGATATTTCAGTTAAGAAATGACAAGGAAACATGATGAAGTAACTATTTTTTAGTTGACTGATGAATACTTTTAGTAAAGGAAAAAGACAAAACATGACGAGGGAGACTATTTTTGTGCTCCCCAAAGTAAATGTCAGTTAAGAACAGCGATGAAAGATATCTTTGGTTATTTTTTCTTACTTGACAAAACATTATTTTAGTTAGGAACAATGATGATGAATATGACTTTTTCTGTTGATTGATGGATAATTTTAGTTATGAAATGACAATGAAACATGAAGAACACGGTTATTTTCTGATGACTAGGGAATAAGTTTAGTTATGAACTGTGGGACATTTGGGGCTTGACTCTATTTATTTAAATATTAATGTAATGAAAATCAATTACGAAGGACCACCCGCTTTTATAGTAAAGAGGGAAACTAATAAAATGTGATCATTAGAAAATTCCTAGATGAACCAGTAACTATGGATAAATACTAGAGAATATAATCACTTGTATAATTAATGGGCTGTATATAATTTAACTGAATCAAAGCCTCAAACACCTACATTGGGGGTTATTACTAGAACTTCATATATGTCTAGGAACTAGTGTGGTTCGTGCACCAGTTCATTATGCAATAATCTAATCCTATGACCAATTATAGAATCAATAAAACAATCACCAATAAGAACATAGATTATGAACATGAGAAATTAATGATTATAATAAACACGTGTTAATCCAGACAACAGTGATCCATAGTAATAATACACTACAGATAATGTAATTAAAGGAATACGGAAAAGGGTCTTAGCTTGAAGACGTTTTCCAAGACATCGGTTATGACTCATCCTCGGAATCTCCTGAACTCATCATGGAACACTGGGAGATGATTAACACGGGAAATGACAGCTCGGGGAATTCTTCACACACGCTGCAAATCAAAATATATTCAGTAGCAACATATTAGGCTGCTAAATATCTATGTTCAAGAAATTAAAATGGAGAGTGGAGACAGATAATAACCTGTGGTTTGTTTTAGTCGCTCGGCATAACGACAAGCTACCCAGCTATAACCTATCCATAATGATGCATCAAAAGGGAATAAAGGTACGTAGCTAATAGGGCACTGTGTAAGTTGAGGCTTGCCGAAGCTCGCGTCCTAGGTTCTGTCGTCGTAATAATGAACACGTGGTGTCGAGCCTAGCCTAGATGCTGACGCGCTTCTCTGGCCGGTCACGTTAGTCTACACGGAACCAATTAACAGGTTCCCGGCGAAACGTCAAGTTAATTCTCGTTGACGATCCACCACGAGGTATCCCGTGACACTATAAACCATCTAAGTTGCTATATTCTGCAACAATTCTTCACACCTCACAGTGGCGACTTTCCTCCTCCTCGTTCTCGGTGGCGTCCACTCCAGCAATGGCGTCTCCTCTCCCCCCGCTCCGCGTCCCGCATTTGATACACAAATTATTTACTACGAATAATATCATTTCTCGCAGTTGTGATTGAAATGCTCGGATAAGGACGGGTTTATTATTCAGAGGAGTTAAATATTATTATTTGCCCGTTTTACGATGGTAAACAAGAAATGGAGATGAATTAAAGTCTCTCCAGGGCATTCACGCGTGACGTTAATTTTATTACCAGATAACAGTTGTAACTATAAACGCTCTATTTGGCATTAGTTGGGGATCAGTTTATCTGTAAATAATTATCACACAGAACACCGTTGTTTTAAAGAGAATCAAACTCAATTCTCAGACACACTGGATATAGATGTGTTTATTATAATGGAATCTGACGCAATACTGGCGTCTGGTGACGTAAGAATTCTAGCCTTATTGTACAGATACAATTATTAGTACATGTGAACTCTACGGTTGATTAATTTTAATTACTACAGTGATTAGTAGATTTAGTAATAATTAATAATAATACAACAGTGTTGTATTATTGTTAGAAATTTCCAACATAACTCCGGGGGGAGAATTTTAGGGTTGCAGTGTAATGTGGAGTACTGACACACCCATCCCGAAGTTAGTATTACTATTAGTATATTAGTATGTTAGTACACACATAACGAATGTCCCGTATTTATCAAGGACATACAAGAAACTTAAGTCTTGCTTATTTCATGTTAAATGGAACATGTTATTATGAATTACCTAAAGCTGATAACTAAAAAAACTTACAACAGACTCTGTGACTGGTGTCGCTATGACATGTAATGTGTATGTTACAAAATCTCAAAGTCTGCAAACTCTCAGATACTCTAGATAAATAATGTTATTTATAGCCTATACAACAATTAAAGATTTAAATCACACAATTCAAATAACAGAATCTACGGTGATGAGAATGTCCTGGGTCATAGTGACTTGTAATGGTTTGTTACTTGACATCACACCACAGTATCATCATAGTTGTCTAAATTGGATGTAAAGGGATTTACTCTTGGTCAGAGCTGTAATAGGCTTGCAGTTTCCGCTTACATTGTTGAGCAGCAGCTCTAGTGGGGCGGTTGCTCGGTGGATCAGAATTACTGTCCTCGGAAACTACTGGAGAAACTGGTTCTGGCTGATACTCTCGTTCTGCCAATTCGAGAGGAACCAGCTTCTCTAAAGTTTTTAGAGTAGTGTTGCCTCGGCATAAAACATTCACTACTCTCAGGACACCTTGATGATCTGGATGAATGGCAACAATCTTGCCTATGGGCCACTCTGACCTTGGTCCATCACTGTCGACTAGTACTAGGTCCCCTGGTTTAAGTTGTACTTTATTATAAGGACTCGAAGCTCCGTAGTGGTACTCTCGTAGAGCAGTGAGGTACTCTCGAGTCCACACCTCATTCCACCTGTTAATAACCCTTGAGAGATGCTGGTAGCTTTCTACTAAGTCACCTCTGGTTACATGTGAAGGGTCTACGGGGTCCTCTTCGGCTAAAGGTATGAGAGGGCTCAGTAGACCTCCATGTATCAGATGTGAGGGACTCAGAGGTTCTCTCTGGGAGAAATCATCAGACAGGTATGTTAATGGGCGGTTATTGACTCGCGCCTCGATTTCCACAACAATGGTTTGGAGTTCGGAGTAACTGACCTTTTGTCTGTGTAAGGTTTTTCCTAAACACTTCTTGACTGTGCCTATCATTCGCTCATAGAACCCACCTTGCCAAGGGGCTCTTGGTGCTATAAATTTCCAGTGACATTGTCGTCTCTGCAGGACTGACTGTACTTCTGGGTGATTCCAGACTTCTCGCAGACAGGCTTCTCCTGCCACAAAATTGGAACCATTGTCCGATATCATTAGTTTGGGACAAGATCTGCGAGCTGCAAATCTGCGGAAGGCCTGGATGAAGGCTTCAGCACTCATATCTGAAGTCACTTCTAAATGTACGCCTCTGGTTGTAGCACACGTAAAGAGACAAATGTATGCTTTCACTGGTATCTTGTCTGGGTTGCCAGTGAGAAGTAAGGCTCCTGTGTAATCAACACCAGTGGTTTCAAAAGGACAAAGATGAACCACTCTTTCTTCAGGAAGTGGTGGAGGTCCTGGGTAAGGACATACTCTAGCATCGTATCTTTTACAGATTACACAGAATTTAATAATTGACTTAACTGTCTGACGACCTTGAGGAAGCCAGTACTTTTGTCTAAGGTCGGTGAGAGTATCTAACACTCCCCCATGTAAAGTACCATATTGATGGTGATGTAAAACTAGAAGTTTAGTGATGATGTGGTGACGTGGTAGAAGAATTGGATTCTTTGTGTCTAGATCAATTTTTGCAAGAAGCAAACGTCCTCCACATCTTAGTATATTATGAGTGTTGGCATCATACCAGATACCTAGAGACTTAGTTAATTTATCTGGAAGATTTTCATATTCGCTTCCATATGTCTCTTGTTGTGCACGTTTGATCCAGTAGAGGATAGGATTGGGAAACTTATGTCGAATTCCTATCTTAGCAAGAAAGTCAAACACATGTGCAGTCACTCTTAATAACTTACTTAAGTTAGAATAATTGTGAGGATCAATGGCTAAGATTCGTTGAGGTTCTGGTTCTTTCATGGGAGTGGTGATATTGGTCACTATGACTTGTGGCTTTTGTTTGGGCCACTGACCACCAACAAGCCATGAAGGTCCATTGAAGCACAGCGAAGACTTGATAAGTTGTTTTATCGTTAATCCTCGAGATAAATAATCTGCAGGATTGTCCTTAGTAGGAACATGTCTGAATTTATATCCAACAGATAACTCATGAATTTCCCTAACACGATTACTGACGTAGGGAGTCTTATTGTTGTTGTTTCTTACCCATTGTAAGACTGCCTCGTTGTCTGACCACACGACAATCTCACCAAAGTGGATATTATTGAGTGTCTTTGTCAGGCAATGAGCCAATCTTACTCCCACCAGCAATGCAGTCAACTCCATTTGAGGTAAAGATCTCTTCTTAATGGGAGCAACTCCTGCTTTAGATGTGAGCAAAATTGATTGTGCACTATTAACTAAGTAGGCTACAGCGCCATATGCTTTGCCAGAGGCATCGCAGAAAACGTGCAAATTGGTGGGTAAGTTTGGTCCTGAAGCATTACGAGGAAATTTCAAAACACCTAACTGATTAAAATCCGTTGAGAGTATCTGCCATTTAGCTTGTAACTCACTTGGTAACGGATCATCCCATCCCATATGTTTCTGCCAGCACTCCTGCATTAGGAGTTTGCCCCTTATTAATATAGGACTAAGTAAGCCTAAAGGGTCAAATGGTTGATTGACAAACGAGAGCAATGTTCTCATGGTAAGGGTTGAGTTATCGGTTTGTACTGACTTGACATTCATCTCGTCAGTACTGGTGTTCCATTCCACGGCTAGAACCTTTAATTGATTGGGTACCTGATAACCTGGAAATTCTTTCTCGATTACCTGGTTTAGTAATTCATTATTTGAGGCCCATGACTGTAGTGGCATATTGGCTCCTAATAGCTCACGGTTAGCCTCATGGTAGATTTCTACCAAATTAGTTAGATCATTAGTTGTTCCCTGGAAATTGTCGACATACAAGTTGTCACTAATGTCTGCCTTATAAGGGCTATATGACTTCCTCAAATGTGTGTCGATTGTTGCTTGCAAAAGAAACGGTGAGGACGTAGCTCCGAATAATACTGAGGCAAAACGATATGTGATGATATCACTGTTAGGATCCAGCGGGTCCTTAATCCTGAGAAACTTTGTGTAGCTACGATCTTCCTCCTGCAAACCTACTCGGAGGAAGGCTTTGCTGATATCAGCAGTATAGGCGAAAATACCAGTGCGGAATCATAACAGCACATCATGTAGCCTTTGTGTTAAGCTAGGTCCCGTTTGGAGACATTCATTTAAAGACACACTGCTTGGCTTTACTTTAGCACTACAGTTGAAGACAATACGAATAGGTGTTGTCAATGAGTCTTTCACCACAGCGTGATGAGGTAAATAATGACCTATTTTTCGGTCATCGTTATCAACAACTTCAATAAATTTACTGTTAAGTTGTTGTTGGATGAGTTGATGATACATGTTCAGTTTGTCTGGCTGCTTCTGTAGTCGTGCTAATTGAGACTGTAATTGTGAGGCTGCCATAAAATAATTAACTGGAAGTTGTGGATGATTCAACTTCCATGGGAGTCTTACCCAGTATTGTTTATTTCTATAGACAACTGTATCCAGATATTGCTGGTAAGTCCACATATCATCAGGGCTTGGTTGTTCAAGGATAATACCTAAAGTGTCTAAATCCCACAGACGATGTACACGTGGATCAGACTCAATATCTTCAGATATTTCTCTGAAACGTAGGTGAGCCTAGTCACGCCACTATTATGTTGTTAGACTGTTGGTTTGTTGACGCTGGATTTTGTCGGAAAAGCACCGGTCCAGTAAGCAATTTGCCTCCAGCAGATGACAACAAATTCATTCCGTGTTGTCTGGTGCATCCAGTTATAAATTTGTAATGATGATCCGCGCCCATAAGTATTCCAACATCAGTGAGGCAGTCAGAATTTATTTTGTAATCTGCTAGCCTCATGCGGTTTCGTTTAAGATATTTCGCAGTGCGAGCTAATCCTGTGACCTGCAGGTCTGTAGGAAGTTTATCTACTACTACCGCTTGTATTGGACTAGTGGAAGATCCAAGTCTCACTAATACCTTAACTACTTGGTATTCACGAGGTCCACTATTAGTCAAGAAACCAGAAATATTTAACCTCACACTTTTGGCAGGTTTTAAATTTAACTGCTCTACTAACTGTTGTGTAATGAAGGTTTTCTGTGATCCTTGATCAAAAAGACCTCTAGTGTTAACTCTAGATCTCCGGTTTATTAGTCTAAGTTGAGCTGTAGGCAGAGTGGTATTATTGCCTGACTCAGTAGCAAGTACATTTATTTCTTGATGCACTTTGCAATATTGCACTGTGGTAGAATTCGTGGAATTCTCCCCAGTGGTCATGGTTGGTGTAGAAGATTTTCTACATAAGGCGTAGTGATGTACACCTTGGTTGCATCTGTTGCAGGAACGTAGCTGCACTACACATTTTTTGGGATCATGAGAGCCCATGCACTTGGTGCACTTATGTATTTCTTGCAACCTTTTAATCCTAGTATTATAAGTAGTATAAACAGAGCATTGGTAGGTGGCATGTCCTTGATTACAAAACAGACACCTTCTCTCCTTGTTTGACTTGGTCTCTTTAGTAGACAAGTCATTGGTTATCTCAGAAGGAGACACCGAATAAGTACCTACATTTCCACTTCTTTTCCCAGTGGATGGAGTAGTCTTGGATTTATATTTACTAGACTTATTCAAAGTCGGCTTGGGTTTGACTGAAGTGTCAGTATTAGTTGGTTTAGACTCAGGTTTAATTTTATCATGAGTCTTCAACCTGTTAACCGTTATTCTCAGTCCCTCGAATATATGGTCAAGAGTGAGAAACTCGGTATTATAGTGTGAGCAGAGCTCTGTTAAGACATTTCGAGGTAATTTCCTCTGCAAAAGTAACTTGATTGACCATTCTGAAGCTGTTATATCAACTTTAGTACCTAAGGCCTTTACTAGAGACTCTACTTCTAGTTTGAAGCTTTGAAGTGACTCTGGTCTACTATTTGGTGCATTCAGATCTAGCAATTGGTAATAGAGGGTAGCTATACTCAACTCTTTGTTGCAATAGTTTAACTTCAACAGTTTTATAGCTTCCTCATAATTACTCTCATCGAGAGTTAGGTTATGTATGACCTTTTTAGCTTCTCCTTTGAGAAGACTAAGTAGGTATGAGAATTTAGAAACCTTGTCAAGAGACGGTTTCTTATGTATATGAACTTCAAATGAAGTCCAAAAATTGTCCCAATTTTCTGTATCTAATCCTGAAAATGTAGGTAAGTCTAAAGTAGGTAAACGAACCTCTGGTAGTTGGTTACTGAATTGAGACCCGGTGTTACTGGTATTGGATTTAGATTGTTTTGCTAGTTTAGATAGCATGTAAAGTTTATCTTGAGTCTCATCTTCATACTGGGAGATATCGTCTATAATTTGACTTACTTCCTCAGGATCAGTTTCTATGGTATTCAGTAGAGTAATATAAGACTGACTTGCAGACCTAACTTGATCAAATTTCAGATCAGCTACTCTTACTGATGTCTCTAAGTGATAAGAATCAATGGGAGTTTCTTTAGATAAGCCCTCAGCCTTGTTAATTAGTCTGGTCAAATGACCTTTAAGGCCAATATAGGTTCTCCTTAATTGCTCAGGAGTAGCCATGTTGGGCTTGGGTCCAAACTTCATGGGATTAGTATGAGTATTACTAATGAAGCTTGGGTACTTGTTCATTAGTGGACAAGTAACATTAAATGTAGCCTAATTTAATGTGGCTAATTTATACTCTACCTCACTTGAGGTTAAATGTACCTACCTACCTAACAACAAGTAGCTAGATATTTTGTGCACTGTCTGAACTTCACCATTAGTTCTCGTCCGGTTAGCTCTTCTATATCACCATTAGAGGTAATGGGGATCATTCAGCATTACACAAAATAGATACATACACAATAATGAGTACAAGATGAAATATTATGGAGACACTCCAATCAGAGTTATCTCAAAGTTTAATCCCACCCTGGATAGGGTCAGCACAAATAGTATAATACATACACTACTGACTAGCTTAAGTCTAGTCGTGATAATTCCTACCTAAGAACTATAAATTTATTTAGTCTGGGCTTGTACCAAATTCAGCACAATCTCAGCCTAAATTCTACCTAATAAGATTGGTAAAGATTATTGTGGTGCAGTAAGGTGAATATAGTTGTGCTGTATTTTTGGGTTTTTTGTTTTTATAACGGTGCACTTGCACACACAAGTGAAAACAATTATGTACAGTTAAGTTTGGCTTGCTAGCCACAGCCGTTTGTGATAGTTGATGGTGTTGATCAACTTGTCAACCACATGCAACCTAGACTCACCTGACAAGTGTACACCATCTCTGGTCAGGTTTTGTCTATATGGTCTGGCTGTAAATTGGATATAAGTGGCATCCAATCTCACTCGTTTTTTCAGCCTGAAATTTATGTACTTAGCAGCTCTCTGGTAGTATTCTGGTGGTACTCCCCAACGATTATCTTGACTTGGTTGGCGAGGTTCCACTAACGTGAATACTACCGAATTACTGATGAGCTTGAAAGAAGAAATTATGGCTTTAAGGTACTTGATCACCTCAGCTGGATGACGAGTAGGATGGATGTCATTACCACCTAAGTATATAATGGTTAGATGGTGAGGCCACTCTAACGCAGGTGTTAGTGGGGAATTGTTATAAAAGTTATCAGCTGTTGCTCCTGGTGACCTAAAGATTCTTACTTCAGTATGAGGTATAGGTCTAAGTGTTGTGGGTATTTGACTGTATCCCACTAGTGCTACCTTATACATGAGGTGAAAGTAGCAATGAATTGGTGTGACTTAGACTAACTTATGTGCTACGCTGTTGGCAGACACAATTAATTAAATGGTTAGTCTAGATTACATCACACAAGGATTAGTTATTACTAATTAGTATTTATAATTATAATTTATGTTTATTCGGTTCGATAAGGACCATATTGTGGGACATTTGGGGCTTGACTCTATTTATTTAAATATTAATGTAATGAAAATCAATTACGAAGGACCACCTGCTTTTATAGTAAAGAGGGAAACTAATAAAATGTGATCATTAGAAAATTCCTAGATGAACCAGTAACTATGGATAAATACTAGAGAATATAATCACTTGTATAATTAATGGGCTGTATATAATTTAACTGAATCAAAGCCTCAAACACCTACATTGGGGGTTATTACTAGAACTTCATATATGTCTAGGAACTAGTGTGGTTCGTGCACCAGTTCATTATGCAATAATCTAATCCTATGACCAATTATAGAATCAATAAAACAATCACCAATAAGAACATAGATTATGAACATGAGAAATTAATGATTATAATAAACACGTGTTAATCCAGAAAACAGTGATCCACAGTAATAATACACTACAGATAATGTAATTAAAGGAATACGGAAAAAGGTCTTAGCTTGAAGACGTTTTCCAAGACATCGGTTATGACTCATCCTCGGAATCTCCTGAACTCATCATGGAACACTGGGAGATGATTAACACGGGAAATGACAGCTCGGGGAATTCTTCACACACGCTGCAAATCAAAATATATTCAGTAGCAACATATTAGGCTGCTAAATATCTATGTTCAAGAAATTAAAATGGAGAGTGGAGACAGATAATAACCTGTGGTTTGTTTTAGTCGCTCGGCGTAACGACAAGCTACCCAGCTATAACCTATCCATAATGATGTATCAAAAGGGAATAAAGGTACTTAGCTAATAGGGCACTGTGTAAGTTGAGGCTTGCCGAAGCTCGCGTCCTAGGTTCTGTCGTCGTAATAATGAACACGTGGTGTCGAGCCTAGCCTAGATGCTGACGCGCTTCTCTGGCCGGTCACGTTAGTCTACACGGAACCAATTAACAGGTTCCCGGCGAAACGTCAAGTTAATTCTCGTTGAAGATCCACCACGAGGGTGACACTATAAACCAGCTAAGTTGCTATATTCTGCAACAATTCTTCACACCTCACAGTGGCGACTTTCCTCCTCCTCGTTCTCGGTGGCGTCCACTCCAGCAATGGCGTCTCCTCTCCCCCCGCTCCGCGTCCCGCATTTGATACACAAATTATTTACTACGAATAATATCATTTCTCGCAGTTGTGATTGAAATGCTCGGATAAGGACGGGTTTATTATTCAGAGGAGTTAAATATTATTATTTGCCCGTTTTACAATGGTAAACAAGCAATGGAGATGAATTAAAGTCTCTCCAGGGCATTCACGCATGACGTTAATTTTATTACCAGATAACAGTTGTAACTATAAACGCTCTATTTGGCATTAGTTGGGGATCAGTTTATCTGTAAATAATTATCACACAGAACACCGTTGTTTTATAGAGAATCAAACTCAATTCTCAGACACACTGGATATAGATGTGTTTATTATAATGGAATCTGACGCAATACTGGCGTCTGGTGACGTAAGAATTCTAGCCTTATTGTACAGATACAATTATTAGTACATGTGAACTCTACTGTTGATTAATTTTAATTACTACAGTGATTAGTAGATTTAGTAATAATTAATAATAATACAACAGTGTTGTATTATTGTTGGAAATTTCCATCATGAACAGTGTTGGAAAGATTCCTTTGACTATTTTTTGGTTGATTGGATAATAAGTTTAGTTGAGAAATGAGGAAAGTGACTATGTTTTAGTTGATTGGCAAAAGATTTAGATAAGAAGTTACAAGAAAGGTTTGTCTTTGTAAATTTGGAACTGAATAAAGTGTATATTTGTTTAAGAACGGGGTTGGTAGAACTATTAAGTTGACTACGAGAATTACTTTGACATAGTTTTGCAAATAAAAACTTGGTGACTAAAATTGTTGAGGGAACTGTATTGCAGTATAATATTATTTGACAAAGAACTAGTTAGTGAATGGAAGAAACAAATTGGTTTAAAGAAACAAAGAACATAAAAAAAATTGAGGTTAAGTAGGGGAATGAACACAGTGAACATACGGTGAACACAGAAAACATGTATGAAAAAGTTGATGAATAGAGTGAACATGCAGGGAATATGAACTTATAGAGAATATGAAGACATGATAAGGAACATAGGGAATACAAAGAATGAACACTGAACATGTGAAGAACAAGCTAAGAACATTGCGAACATGAATATTGAGTATAAAAGTTATACAGAGAACATATGATGTACATGAAAACATGACAAAGAACATAGTGAACATATGGGGAAAATTGTAGAAAAAAATTTGAACTGAGCATGCTGTGAACATTTGCAGAACATGGAATGAACACAGAAAACATTGAAAAAATGTGAAGAACACAGCTGAATATAGAGAAAATATGCAAATACAGTATGATGATTATTGAAGGTTTGGATACGTTGGGGATGAAAGATAATTACACAGGTTGGGGTTTTGTGACTACTCTGATAAAGAGTTAGGCTGGAGAGGGACTTGATCGGATATATTTATGTTCGATGATCTAAGACAGAGGAAATGGAGCTTGGCTAATGTCCAGATTAATTTTACTACGTTAGAAATAAGGTGATCTTAAATCTCAGGGTGATTTAGTTGGAAAATAAAGAACTTGTACAAAATGAACTAAGCTGGGGGACAAGAGTTGAAACTTGATAACTGAACTGGTTTTTATTTACTATGTCTGAAAATGTAGTTGGGTGTTTAAATCTCAGGGGGATTTGGACTGATAGTAATGAATTTACAGGAATGAACCTGGACAGAGGACAAGAGCTAGAGTTTTATAATTGTTTACATCATATTTACTATGTCTGAAATACAGAGGGTAAAAATTTCAGGGAAATTGATGGGTTATTAAAAAGATACGAGAGAGAACTAAGGTGGGGACGAGAGCTGGAGCTCGTTAACTGTTTTGATCTTATTTACGGTGCATTTAATACAGAGGGTAAAAATTTCAGGGGAATTGATAGGATATTAACAAAGACTTGAGGGTGGAGCAGGGTGGGGGACGAGAGCTGGAGCTCAGTAACTGACTTGATCTTATTTACTACAACTGAAATATGACTGTTTAAAATTTAAGGGAGATTGGACTGCTAGTAGCAAAAATGTGGTCTGTCAAATTTGGGTCTTCAATTGGACTCTGATTAATTTCGATCATGAACTGGACTCTAATGAAAATTGGGTAGAAAATGGACTCTGTCAAATTTCTGTCGTTAATTGGACTCTGACGAATTTCTGTTGATAATTGGACTCTGATGAAATTTGAGCTTAAAACTGTCTCTGACTAATTTTGCTAGAAAACTGGACTCTGGCGAATTTCTGTTGATAATTGGACTCTGATGAACTATGAGCTTAAAACTGTCTCTGACTAATTTTGCTCACAAATTGGAAATTCATTTTTAGGTATAAAATGGTCTCTGACGAAATTCTGTCTATAACTGGGCTCTGTTCAATTTTGGTCTTTACAGGTGAAATAGTCGTAAATGGATATAAAACTAAATGTTATGGCTAAGTTGTCTATTTTCCTTAATAAAACATCTAAGACAATATTCTCTGAAAATGGTCTTTTTTTTACAAAATTTGGTCATAAACATATAAATAAACTTCTATGATTATTTGAAACTCTGAAATATTTTCTTAAAACTGAACTCTGAAAAAAATTGAATTTCTCCCATATGAACTTTAACAAACTTGTATGAACTTATTTTCATCATAAGAACTTTTAACAAACTTTTAAAATCTCAGAAATTATTTTCCTCATAAGAATTCCTTAACTCCAAATCTGTGACTGGCCAAATTCACCTGGAACCCCCAAAGATCCACAGGGGATTTTCGAAATTTACCTGAAAACCTTGACTCACACAGACGATTTTTCCGAAGTTGAAAACAGGCAAAATATGTCCATAGAGTTCACCTGGAAATGATGTGACACAAACACGATATTTTCTAAAAATTTTCTTTAAGATTTTCCTACTTATTTTCATCATAAGAAACCTTAACAAACTTCTAAAATCTCAGAAATTATTTTCCTCATAAGAATTCCTTAATTCCAAATCAGTGACTCCCCAAATTTGCCTGAAAACCCTGAAGATCCACAGAACATTTTTTCCCCCAGAAAAAAAAATGTTCTGTGGTTCTTACCCCCTACTACTCACACACACACACACACACACACACACACACACACACACACACACACACACACACACACACACACACACACACACACACACACACACACACACACACACACACAGACACACACACACACCCACTGAGGGCTCAGTGCGGCGGTCGAGAGAGTCTTGTGAGGCGGCTGAGGGCAGGGAGGACACCGGAGATGAGGGGAGGTGCAAACCTGGGCTGTTAGGCGAGAGGGGGGCTTACTCCCGCCGTTTACCCGCTGGACCTCCTCCAGTCGAAACTGGAGAAGTTTCAGAGGTTTGCGACGAGGCTTGTCCCAGAGTTACGAGGGATGGGATATGAAGAGCGTCTGAAGGAACTGAACCTTACGACACTAGAGAAATAAAGGGAGAGAGGAGATATTATAGGGACATATAAAATACTCAGGGGAATTGACAAAGTGGAAATAGATGAAATGTTCACACGTAATAATAACAAAACGAGGGGACATGGGTGGAAACTGGAAACTCAGTTGAGTCACAGAGATGTTAGGAAGTTTTCTTTTAGCGTGAGAGTAGTGGAAAAATGGAATGCACTTGGGGAACAGGTTGTGGAAGCAAATACTATTCATACTTTTAAAACTAGATATAATAGGGAAATGGGACAGGAGTCATTGCTGTAAACATCCGATAGCTGGAAAGGCGGGATCCAAGAGTCAATGCTCGATCCTGCAAGCACAAATAGGTGAGTACACACACACACACACACACACACAATCACACACACACTCACACACACACACACACACAATCACACACACACTCACACACACACACACACACAGTCTTGGGTTAGCTTTGATCGTGAGCAGACGTGTAGGGTCAGCGGTCGCGTTAACCGAGGGAACAATAGGGTTCAAGGGAGCGGGTGTACTGTGCAGTGAGAATCGGGACAGTGTAAATTGAACAGTGGCATTGTAATGCAACACATTGATCACATCTCATGGTAAATTATCTTAGTGAATTTAGAGAAGATAGCTAGTGAAGATCAACTTCTTGAGGAAGCATCAATCGCATCAGCCGGGACCCACGTGGAGACCTGAAGTCCTCACAGGATTACCGACGACACGCTGTGTATTCACCTGGAGTGCTTGTGGGGGGCTGGCTGGTAAGTGTCTCTCATAAGTCTCCAACAGTGTACAAGGTTAATATAATATCATATCATAGACACTATTGCATTCCATTCAATAATACAATCGTAATAATACAATCGTGGTAGACAGGTAACAGGGACAGCAACTGTGAGCTCACTGGGAACCCAGATAAGCCGCTAATCCTCCCCCACCCACCGTAATCTGAAGACTACACCTCACCCATCTCTTAACCCCCCATCTCACTCTCCCAACACACTTCCCCCCACCACCACCACTCCTACTCTCCCAAAACACTCCCCCCCCCCCCGCACCACACCCACTCACACAAGGACTATTCTTGCTCTCTCTCTCTTGACAAGGGCAAAATGGCAGATGGACACAACAGGGACACAGGGAACAGCCAAATTGATCAAACGAGGGACATGTTAACCCAAGTTCTGGAGGGATTCAGGAAGGAGATGCAGGAAATGTGGATTACAATTAACAACCTGCAAAGTGAGCTGACATTAGCAAGGGAGGAGATCAAATCCCTCACAGAAAAAAATAAAAAGACCGAGCATCAGATTATCATCCAAAGGGAAGGTGGGAATGTTACATTGGAAGGAAATGCCTCTGTACCTGAAACATTTGCAGACATACTGAAAAAGAGCTCAGAAACAATGAACACAGTGAGGGAGGTAGCGATGCAAGCAGCTACATCACAGGAAGCAGCAAGCTGCACCACTCACCTGCTGAAGAGAAAAAGAGCAGTGGTAGTTGTAGGCATAAAAGAACAGGAAGGATCCAACAGACAAGAATGGAACAGCAAAGATAGAGAGGCAGTACAGGGGCGTCTGAAGGGGTTACAGATGGAAGGGGCTGAACGAAACATTGAGAAGGATTTCAGGTTGGGCTGGTACAACAAGGACAGAACCCGACTTGTAAAGGTGGTGTTTACAAACGAAACCACGAAGGAGGATATTCTCGAAAGGAACAGTCGACTGCAGCATGTGGAGGGA
This sequence comes from Procambarus clarkii, assembly GCF_040958095.1. NCBI lineage: Eukaryota > Metazoa > Arthropoda > Malacostraca > Decapoda > Cambaridae > Procambarus > Procambarus clarkii. The sequence goes on from NW_027189131.1 coordinate 3,210,219, forward strand.
TACAAGAAAGTATTCCTGCAGAGGGACAGGACGAAGGAGGAGAGAGCCAGAGCAGCAGAGGCAAGGAGGAAGCGCAGGGAGGGAGAAGCACGCCAGGAAATCACAGCCCCCAACACAACAGTCCTAGAGACAAGAGGCGAACCCAAAATGAGCATCCCAGCAACACCAGAGGGGAGGGCAACCCCACCACCCCCCTCTGCATAAAAACCCTCCCTTCCCCTCACCCTACCTGCCCCCACCCAACCCTCCCTCCCCCCCCCCCCCCCCCACCCCATTCTTACCCTGTCATCCCTTCCCAATTCCCATCATGTCCCCCCTCCCACCTTTCCCCCCTCCCCCTTCATCCCATACCCTCCCTATCCCCTCCTCCCCCCTTCACCCCTTATCCTCCATGTCCCCCCTATCTCTTTAACCCACACCCTACCTGTCCCCCCTTCCATGAAACCCTCACCCAAAACTCCCCTGAAACACTGCAAACCACCTCACAGATCATCTCACCCACTGAAAAGCTTCCCACACCAGCAGAATGCTCGCCAAGAAAGGGACAAGAAAATGAACTGAAGAAAGTGAGCTTCAAGGCAATGTACACTAACATAGATGGAATTACTAATAAAACAAGTGAACTCGGAGAATGGGCACTAGAAGAAAACCCAGACATAATAGCACTCACAGAAACAAAGCTAACAAACACCATAACAAACGCAGTGTTTCCACAGGGCTACTATGTAGTGAGGAAAGAGAGAGAAGGGAGAGGAGGAGGTGGTGTAGCTTTGCTACTAAGAGAAAGTTGGAGTTTCGAAGAGATGGTAATTCAGAACTGTGAAGGTTTCAGTGACTACGTATCAGGCACCATAGCAACTGGAGGACAGAATATTATAGTAGTAGTCGTATATAACCCCCTACCGAATGTCAGAAGACCCAGACAGGAATATGATAGAAACAACTTGGCCACCATCAATATAATAGAGAGAGCAGCTTCTGTGGCTAGCAGGAACGGATCCAGGCTCCTAATCATGGGAGACTTCAACCATGGAAAGATAGATTGGGGGTACAGAGACCCACATGGAGGCCCAGACACATGGAGAGCTAAGCTGCTGGATGTGGCAACAAGAAACTTTCTAAGTCAACATGTCAAGGGACCGACAAGAACGAGAGGAGGGGATGAACCAGCCTTGCTTGATCTGATATTTACCCTAAATGAGTCGGATATAAGGGAAGTTAAGTTGGAAGCCCCCTTGGGAATGAGTGATCATAGTGTATTGAGCTTTGAGTGCCTGGTTGAGATAGGAATTATTACCCCCAAAAAAGAACTGGGAAACAAAGGTCTGGCGTACCGAAAGGGAAACTATGAGGAGATGAATAAATTCCTATGGGATATACATTGGGACACAGAACTCGGAACCAAGTCCGTACAAGACATGATGGACTATGTCACCCAAAAATGTCAGGAGGCTGTAAGCAGGTTTGTCCCAGCCCGACAGGAAAAAACAGAGAAGCAAAGGAAGAATCCGTGGTTTACTAGGGAATGTATGAAAGCAAAGGAGCTGAACAAAAGGGCATGGAGGAACTTCCGTAATAACGGAACACCAGAAAGTAGAGAGACATACCAGAGAACCAGGAACGAGTATGTTAGTGTGAGAAGAGCAGCTGAGAAAGGGTATGAAAATGAAATAGCTAATAAAGCCAAGACCGAACCAAAGCTACTACACAGTCACATCAGGAGGAAGACAACAGTGAAGGAACAGGTGATGAAACTTAGGGTGGGCGAGGACAGGTACACAGAGAATGACAAAGAGGTGTGTGAAGAACTCAACAATAGGTTCCAGGAGGTCTTTACAATAGAACAGGGAGAAGTCACGGTGCTAGGAGAGGTGGCAGCAAACCAGGTGGCCTTGGAAAGGTTCGAAATTACAAGAGATGAGGTCAAGAAGCATCTATTGGAGCTGGATGTGAGAAATGCTGTTGGGCCGGATGGAATCTCACCATGGGTATTGAAAGAGTGTGCAGGAGCACTTTGCTTGCCACTCTCCATAGTGTATAGTAGGTCACTGGAAACGGGAGACCTACCAGAAGTATGGAAGACTGCTAATGTAGTACCAATATTTAAAAAGGGTGACAGACAAGAGGCACTGAACTACAGGCCAGTGTCCTTAACTTGTTTACCATGCAAGGTGATGGAGAAGATTGTGAGAAAAACCCTAGTAACACATCTGGAGAGAAGAGACTTCGTGACAACCCATCAACATGGGTTCAGGGAGGGTAAATCTTGCCTTACAGGCTTGATAGAATTCTATGATCAGGTGACAAAGATTAAACAAGAAAGAGAAAGATGGGCGGACTGCATTTTTTTGGACTGTCGGAAAGCCTTTGACACAGTACCCCATAAAAGGTTGATGCATAAGCTGGAGAAACAGGCAGGAGTAACTGGTAGGGCGCTCCAGTGGATAAGGGAGTACCTAAGCAATAGGAAGCAGAGAATTATAGTGAGGGGTGAGACCTCAGAATGGCGGGAAGTCACCAGTGGAGTCCCACAGGGCTCTGTGCTTGGACCTATCCTGTTTCTGATATACGTAAAAGATCTCCCAGAGGGTATAGACTCATTCCTCTCAATGTTTGCTGACGACGCCAAAATTATGAGAAGGATTAAGACAGAGGAGGACAGCTTGAGGCTTCAAGAAGACCTGGACAAGCTGCAGGAATGGTCGAACAAATGGATGTTAGAGTTTAACCCAAGCAAATGTAATGTAATGAAGATAGGAGTAGGAAGCAGGAGACCAGATACAAGGTATCACTTGGGAGATGAAATACTTCAAGAGTCAGAGAGAGAGAGAAAGACCTGGGGGTTGATATCACGCCAGACCTGTCCCCTGAAGCTCATATCAAGAGGATAACATCAGCAGCATATGCCAGGTTGGCTAACATAAGAACGGCCTTTAGAAACTTGTGTAAGGAATCTTTCAGAACATTATATACCACATATGTCAGACCAATCCTGGAGTATGCGGCTCCAGCATGGAGTCCATATCTAGTCAAGCATAAGACTAAACTGGAAAAGGTTCAAAGGTTTGCCACCAGACCAGTACCCGAGCTGAGAGGTATGAGCTACGAGGAGAGACTATGGGAATTGAACCTCACTTCGTTGGAAGACAGAAGAGTTAGGGGGGACATGATCACCACATTCAAGATTCTCAAGGGAATCGACAGGGTTGATAAAGATAGGCTATTTAACACAAGGGGCACACGCACTAGGGGACACAGGTGGAAACTGAGTGCCCAAATGAGCCACAGAGATATTAGAAAGAACTTTTTTAGTGTCAGAGTGGTTGACAAATGGAATGCATTAGGAAGCAATGTGGTGGAGGCTGACTCCATACACAGTTTCAAGTGTAGATATGATTGAGCCCAATAGGCTCAGGAATCTGTACACCTGTTGATTGACGGTTGAGAGGCGGGACCAAAGAGCCAGACCTCAACCCCCGCAAGCACAACTAGGTGAGTACAACTAGGTGAGTACACACACACACACACACACACACACACACACACACACACACACACACACACACACACACACACACACACACACACCTACATGTCGATGTTTGCGGATGATGCAAAGTTGATGAGAAGAGTTGTGACAGATGAGGATTGCAGGATCCTCCAAGAGGACCTGAACAGATTGCAGAGATGGTCAGAGAAATGGCTACTAGAATTCAACACGAGCAAATGTAAAGTTATGGAAATGGGACTAGGAGATAGGAGACCAAAGGGACAGTACACAATGAAGGGGAACAGCCTACCTGTAACGACGCGTGAAAGAGACCTGGGGGTGGACGTAACACCTAATCTATCTCCTGAGGCACATATTAATAGGATAATGACAGCAGCGTACTCTACACTGGCAAAAGTTACAACATCATTCAGAAACCTAAGTAAGGAGGCATTTAGGGCGCTTTACACTGCCTACGTAAGGCCAGTCTTAGAGTATGCCGCCTCATCATGGAGTCCCCATCTGAAGAAGCATATAATGAAACTGGAAAAGGTCCAGAGGTTTGCAACGAGACTCGTCCCAGAGCTACGAGGGATGGGGTATGAGGAGCGCCTGAGGGAACTGTGCCTTACGACACTAGAAAGAAGAAGGGAGAGGGGGGACATGATAGGAACGTATAAGATACTCAGAGGGATTGACAGAGTGGACATAGACGAAATGTTCACACGGAATAGTAACAGAACGAGAGGACATGGATGGAAGCTTGAAACTCAGATGAGTCACAGAGATGTTAGGAAGTTTTCTTTTAGCGTGAGAGTAGTGGGGAAATGGAATGCACTTCAGGAACAGGTTGTGGAAGCAAATACTATTCATAATTTTAAAACCAGGTATGATAGGGAAATGGGACAGGAGTCATTGCTGTAAACAACCGATGCTCGAAAGGCGGGATCCAAGAGTCAATGCTCGATCCTGCAGACACAACTAGGTGAGTACAACTAGGTGAGTACACACACATACACACACACACACACACACACACACACACACACACACACACACACACACACACAAACACACACTCACACACACACACACACACACACACACACACACACACACACACACACACACACACACACACACACACACACACACACACACACACACACACACACACACACACATACACACACACACAATCACACACACACTCACACTCACACTCACACACACACACACACACACACACACACACACACACACACACACACACACACACACACACACACACACACACACACACACACACACACACACACACACACACATTGGGAAACGAGGAATCCCCATGGCGGGGAAGAGACCTGGGGAGCGAAGCTGGTAGACGTTATTGACAGGAATTTCCTAACACAGCATGTGGAAGAAGATACTAGGGAAAGAGGAGGGGATACGCCCAGCCTATTAGATCTCATTATCACTCAGAATGTAGAAGACATCGAGCAGTTGGAACATGAAATACCACTAGGAGCTAGTGACCATTGTGTCCTAGTCTTTGACTACATGATGGAGGTTAAAATTGTGACCAAAGGACAAGAGGTCCGGGAAAGGAGACTTGATTACAGAAAAGGGGACTACAGAAGGATAAGGGACTACCTGGGAGAAGTGCAGTGGGAGGAAGAACTTAGAGGAAAAACAGTGCAAGGTATGATGAACCAAGTCATATTGAAATGCAAGGAGGCTGAAGATAGATTTATTCCAACAATAAAGGAAAAAAGCAGGAGGGAATATAATAACCCATGGTTTAATAGACAGTGTCAGGAAGCAAAGGTGAGAAGCAGGAGGGAGTGGAGGAAGTACAGAAGACAAAGGACAGAGGACAACAGGATTAGATGTAACAGAGCTAGGAATGATTTCATTAACATAAGACGAGTGTCGGAAAGAAATTATGAGAATGATATTGCAGTCAAAGCAATAGCAACCAAAATTACTACATAGCCATATAAGAAGGAAGATGTCGGTAAATGACCAAGTGACAAGACTGAGGAAAACAGAAGGGGCATATACAGAAAGCGACAAGGAAATCTGCGAGGTACTGAATGCAAAATTCCATGGAGTGTTCACAACCGAACCTGAGCAGCTCCCTTTGTTAGAAGAGATTACCCAAGATGAAAGACTATCAGATATAGAGGTGACAGCAGAGGATGTAATGAAACAGTTGACAACACTGGATGCAAATAAAGCTGTTGGACCAGACAAAGTATCACCGTGGATACTTAAAGAGGCAGCGCAGGCTCTCAGCGTGCCTCTGGCAATGATCTTTAATGAGTCACTTATGTCGGGAGAATTGCCCAGTTGCTGGAAGGAGGCAAATGTCGTACCGATTTTCAAAAAAGGTGATAGGGAGGAGGCACTTAACTACAGACCCGTATCACTGACAAGCATCCCCTGCAAAATACTTGAAAGAATAATTAGGCTAAGACTTGTTGAACACCTGGAGAGCATTGGGTTTGTAAACAAGCACCAACATGGGTTCTGGACAGGGAAATCATGCCTAACAAACCTTTTAGAATTCTATGATAAAGTAACAAGGATAACGCAGGACAGAGAAGGCTGGGCAGACTGCATATTTCTTGACTGCCAAAAGGCCTTTGATACGGTACCGCACATGAGACTGCTATACAAACTTGAGAGGCAGGCAGGAGTAAGCGGAAAGGCCCTAGTATGGGTGAAGAACTACCTAACAGGAAGGAGCCAGAGGGTAATGGTAAGGGGCGAAAAGTCGGACTGGCGAACAGTAACAAGTGGAGTACCTCAAGGATCGGTGCTGGGACCAATCCTCTTTCTAATTTACGTAAATGATATGTTTACAGGAGTGGAATCATACATGTCAATGTTTGCAGATGACGCAAAATTAATGAGAAGAGTTGTGACAGACGAGGATTGTAGGATCCTCCAAGAGGACTTAAACAGGCTGCAGAGATGGTCAGGGAAATGGCTACTGGAGTTTAACACCAGTAAATGTAAAGTTATGGAAATGAGATCAGGTGACAGGAGACCAAAGGGATAGTACACAATGAAGGGGAACAGCCTACCTGTAACGATTCGAGAAAGAGACCTGGGAGTGGATGTGACACCTAATCTAACTCCTGAGGCACATATAAATAGGATAACGACAGCAGCGTACTCTACACTGGCGAACATTAGAACTTCATTCAGAAACCTAAATGAGGAAGCTTTTAGGGCACTTTACACTGCCTACGTGAGACCCGTCTTAGAGTATGCCGCGCCATCATGGAGCCCCCACCTGAAGAAACACATAAAGAAACTGGAGAAGGTTCAGAGGTTTGCGACGAGGCTTGTCCCAGAGTTACGAGGGATGGGATATGAAGAGCGGCTGAAGGAACTGAACCTAATGACACTAGAGAAAAGAAGGGAGAGAGGAGATATGATAGGGACATATAAAATACTCAGGGGAATTGATAAAGTGGAAATAGATGAAATGTTCACACGTAATAATAACAGAACGAGGGGACATGGGTGGAAACTGGAAACTCAGATGAGTCACAGAGATGTTAGGAAGTTTTCTTTTAGCGTGAGAGTAGTAGAAAAATGGAATGCACTTGGGGAACAGGTTGTGGAAGCAAATACTATTCATACTTTTAAAACTAGGTATGATAGGGAAATGGGACAGGAGTCATTGCTGTAAACAACCGATAGCTAGAAAGGCGGGATCCAAGAGTCAATGCTCGATCCTGCAAGCACATATAGGTGAGTACATATAGGTGAGTACACACACACACACACACACACATACACACACACACACACACACACACACACACACACACACACACACACACACACACACACACACACACACACACACACACAGACAAGCTGAAGGAATGGTCGAACAAATGGTTGTTAGAGTTTAACCCAACCAAATGTAATGTAATGAAGATAGGTGTAGGGAGCAGGAGGCCAGATACAAGGTATCATCTGGGAGAGGAAATTCTTCAGGAGTCAGAGAAGGAAAAAGACTTGGGGGTTGATATCACGCCAGACCTGTCTCCTGCAGCACATATCAAGCGGATAACATCAGCGGCATATGCCAGGCTGGCCAACATACGAACGGCATTCAGAAACTTGTGTAAAGAATCATTCAGAACTTTGTATACCACATATGTCAGGCCAATCCTGGAGTATGCAGCCCCAGCATGGAGTCCATATCTAGTCAAGGATAAGACTAAACTGGAAAAGGTTCAAAGGTTTGCCACCAGACTAGTACCCGAGCTGAGAGGTATGAGCTACGAGGAGAGACTACGGGAATTAAACCTCACTTCGCTGGAAGACAGAAGAGTTAGGGGGGACATGATCACCACATTCAAGATTCTGAAGGGGATTGATAGGGTAGATAAAGACAGTCTATTTAACACAAGGGGAACACGCACAAGGGGACACAGGTGGAAACTGAGTGCCCAAATGAGCCACAGAGATATTAGAAAGAACTTTTTTAGTGTCAGAGTGGTTGACAAATGGAATGCATTAGGGGGTGATGTGGTGGAGACTGACTCCATACACAGTTTCAAGTGGAGATATGACAGAGCCCGATAGGCTCAGGAATCTGTACACCTGTTGATTGACGGTTGAGAGGCGGGACCAAAGAGCCAGAGCTCAACCCCCGCAAACACAACTAGGTGAGTACAACTAGGTGAGTACACACACACAGAAGGAGAGAAGGGACTTCGTGACAAATCGACAACATGGGTTCAGGGAGGGTAAATCTTGCCTGACTGGCTTAGTAGAGTTCTACGACCAGGTGAAAAAGATTAAGCAAGAAAGAGAGGGCTGGGCGGACTCCATTTTCTTGGATTGTCGGAAAGCCTTTGACACAGTACCGCATAAGAGGCTGGTACATAAGCTGGAGAGACAGGCAGGTGTAGCTGGTAAGGTGCTCCAATGGATAAGTACCTAAGCAATAGGAAGCAGAGAGTTACGGTGAGGGGTGAGACCTCTGATTGGCGTGAAGTCACCAGTGGAGTCCCACAGGGCTCTGTACTCGGTCCTATCTTGTTTCTGATATATGTAAATGATCTCCCGGAGGGTATAGATTCATTTCTCTCAATGTTTGCGGATGATGCCAAAATTATGAGAAGGATTAAGACAGAAGAGGACTGTTTGAGGCTTCAAGAAGACCTAGACAAACTAAAGGAATGGTCGAACAAGTGGTTGTTAGAGTTCAACCCAACCAAATGTAATGTAATGAAGATAGGTGTAGGGAGCAGGAGGCCAAATACAAGGTATCATCTGGGGGAGGAAATCCTTCAGGAGTCAGAGAAAGAAAAAGACTTGGGAGTTGATATCACGCCAGACTTGTCTCCTGCAGCACATATCAAGAGGATAACATCAGCGGCATATGCCAGGCTGGCCAACATACGAACGGCATTCAGAAATTTGTGTAAAGAATCATTCAGAACTTTGTATACCACATATGTCAGGCCAATTCTGGAGTATGCAGCCCCATCATGGTGTCCATATCTAGTGAAGGATAAGACTAAACTGGAAAAGGTTCAAAGATTTGCCCCCAGACTAGTACCCGAGCTGAGAGATATGAGCTACGAGGAGAGACTGCGGGAATTGAACCTCACTTCGCTGGAAGACAGAAGAGTTAGGGGGGGACATGATCACTACATTCAAGATTCTCAAGGGAATTGATAGGGTAGATAAAGACAGGCTATTTAACACAAGGGGCACACGCACAAGGGGACACAGGTGGAAACTGAGCGTCCAAATGAGCCACAGAGATATTAGAAAGAACTTTTTTAGTGTCAGAGTGGTTGACAAATGGAATGCATTAGGAAGTGATGTGGTGGAGGCTGACTCCATACACAGTTTCAAGTGTAGATATGATAGAGCCCAATAGGCTCAGGAATCTGTACACCTGTTGATTGACGGTTGAGAGGCAGGACCAAAGAGCCAGAGCTCAACCCCCACAAGCACAACTAGGTGAGTACACACACACACACACACACAATAATATTCATTTGGTGTTGGATGTAAAGGACTAGACACGCTTTGCATGTTGACCAATCCTCACCCTAGAAAATGAAAGTACGACGATGTTTCGGTCTATCCTGGACCATTCCCAAGTCGATTGTGCTTTATATTTCAAAACTGATATTTATTTTGGATAGTAGATAGCTGATTTTCCACGTTACGTTGCATTGTGAGTAACAAGGTCTAAAAATCTGTCACACAGTAATAATTATTTTGTGATGAATGAAGTTGAGATGGAGATTGACTAGACAAGCTTTATATTTAAAAAATATATATATTTTGGACATCAGAAAGCTGATTTTCCGCAAGGCGTTTTTGATGCTTTTTTGGTTTTGAAAATAATTGACAGTTTAGACCAAGTTTAGTGAGGTCTTTTTGGTCCTGAGTAAGATCGTAAGTTGCGAGGTTTATGTAGCCATCCTTTGGACGAGGGATCTTTAACTGTCCATCGTTTAGGGCTGTCAATTTTCGGAGGGTCTTAGTTTCTAAATAGGTTTTGTGTTGTTGTTTTTGTTTGAGTAGTTCACTGTTGATGGTTTGCTTGAGTTGGTTGGGGGATATTGTACTGGATCCATTTATTTAACTGCTGCTCAGACTGCTCTGTAAGGGTTTGGAGGGCTTCCTTCTTTGTATTAAGTTGATGCCGTATGAGATCTTCTTATCTTGAGGTTATCTTGAGTTGATTTCGGGGCTTTAGTGTCCATGCGGCCCGGTCCTCGACTAGACCTCCATCTCCAGGAAGCAGGCCGTGACAGCTGACTAACTCCCAGGTACATATGTACTGCTAGGTAACAGGGGCATAGGGTGAAAGAAACCCATCGTTTCTCGCCGGCGCCCGGGATCGAACCCGGGACCACAGTATCACATGTCTAGCGTACTGTCCTCTCGGCCCCCAACATCTTGCCTACATATATCTGTAAACTCTGTGTTGCAGACTGCTGGGTCATGTGGAGTTATATTGGTGAATACTGGCAGCAGGTATTCATTTATACATGTTGCACTGAATATGACTGCTCATTCTGTATTGATTATTTTCTTGTTTAGGGCTTCTATCCCTCTGAACAGTGCTCTTACATCTTGGAAGAGAAGTTCTTCAAAAGTCATCTTCGTTTAGTGATCAGTACACAGATAATAGCCCTCCCCTTCCCCCTTCCACTTCTCCTTCCCCTTACCTCCTCTCGTTCGCCTTTCCTTCTCCTGTTCACCCTCCCCTTCCTTCGAGCCGACATCGGTCATAAACACGTCAAGGGCAGGCAAGGGACACTGTCCAGGCGTCTCAGGCCATATCTAGGGGAAGAGGAAGGGGAGGGTTATGAGCTGTGTACAGATCACTACATTTGTTCGAGGTAAAGAAAAATCAATAAATAATTGTAGACTGTATTACACTTGTTATAAAATTACTCACCGTTTCGAACCTACATGGTTCATTCTCAAGTGATTTTAAAGTACAAAGGATATTGGATTTATACCATTAGGGGGGAGGGTGTCAGGTGTAGACCAAGTAGACCAATACAATTGGGTCAAGAATAAGGCATAAAGGGGAGAAAAGTAAGGCGTTAAAGTTTGAAGAAAAAGGCGAAAATAGGAGCCAAAGCACGTCAGGCCCATGATTCACGTGAATTGTTCATAGCATGTTGAGCAATGTCTTCTATGTTGGCATCTTCATGTTCCGGTCTTGTTCTTACTCTCATGGTGGGTAGGTGAATAGTTCCATAATTTGGGTATTCTTGGTAGATTTTTCCGTTTTTATGTGGATTGCTCCAAAAATTTATAATCTTCTTACATCTTGGGTTATGTCTATTATACAAGTATTTTTATGCAATCTATATAAATAAAAATGGAAATGTTCGTTTGTTTATAATCGCTAATCTCCGGAATTTCTTCACTGATAGCTTTGAAATTTTCACACCACATTCCATTCTCATCCGAGCAGGTTTTTATATACATATTATATAGATGTCACGTCTGTGACGGTAAAAAAAAAACATGCTTTTTTCTGAAAAACAGTGTTTCATGTGAGGGAAATCTTCGAAACCTCTTTACCGATTGCGTTGAAATTTTGACACAACGTTGCATTCGAATAGGTGCATCTTTTTATATACCTGTTATATACATGCCTCACCTGTGACAAGAAAAAACATGCATTTTTGAAAAACAGCGCCATCTGTTGGTCGTATGAGCAACACACGCTGTAATCTCTGCAAGTTCTTCACTGATTGTTTTGAAATTTTGACACAACGTTGCATTCGAATAGGCGCGTTTTTTCACATGCCTACTATATAGATGCCACCCCTGTGACAGGTAAAAACATGCATTTTTGAAAAACAGCGCCATCTGTTGCACATAAGATCAACACATGCTATGCTAAATATGTTACAGTTCCATTTCAATGTTTCTGATTTCATTGATAAATGGAATTTTCTTAAATTTCGATTTATATTACTTTTGATTCAATTATTTTGTGTGACATTGCGTTGGAATTGAGCTGTGTTGTTAACCATACCGTTCATTTCTTGAGTATAGTTTATTTTTCTATTTTTTCGTTATTTTCATTTCGTTTTTTGAACTTTTTTTCTTATATTTCTGTGATGGGAACATCTGGGGCCAGATTCACGAAGCAGTTATGCAAGTACTTACGAAAGTGTACATCGTTCCTCAATCTTTGATGGCTTTAGTTGCATTTATTAAACAGTTTACACGCATGAAAACTTGTCAATCAACTGTTGTTATTTTTATAAACAGCCTCCTGTTGCTTCGGAGCTCATTAACTGTTTAATAATTCTAAACAAAGCTGCCAAAGATTGAGAAGAGATGTACAGTATCGTAAGTGTTTGCCTAACTTCTTTGTGAATCTAGCCCCAGATCATTTGATGTTCCCAATTTTCTGATGGGAACATCAGATCATTTGATCATCAAACTAGGGAGTGGGGAATGGTGGGGAGGACGAGGGGACAGGGGAGTTGGGGATGGTGGGGACGAGGGGAATGGAGAATGGTTGGGATGACAAGGGGGATAAGAGAGTGGCAGATAGTGGGGAGGATGAGGAGACGGGGGAGGAGAGGGAATGGTAGGGAGGACAAGGGGATGGGGGAGGGTGGGGGAATGGTAGGGAGGACGAGGGGACAGGGGAAAGGGTAATGGTGGGGGAGGACGAGGGGACAGGGGAGTTGGGGATGGTGGGGGCGAGGGGAATGGAGAATGGTTTGGAGGAAAAGGGGACAGGAGAGTGGCGGATAGTGGGGAGGATGAGGGGACGGGGGATGAGAGGGAATGGTAGGGAGGACGGGGGGACGGGGAGTAGGAGATTGTGGGGAGGACGAGGGGTTTGTGGAGTAGGGAATGGTTAAGTGGACGAGGGGATGCTGGAGTGGAGTATGAAGGGGAGGAAAAAGGAACGAGGGAGTGAGGAATGGTTGGGAGGACGAAGGAACTGGGGAGGAGGGGGAAATGTTTGGGAGGACTGTGAGACAGGGGAAGGTTACTGTGACTCAGCAACACATATGCGTTGCTGAACCACAGCAACGCGTGGCCGGGTACAGCTAGTAGAAAATAAAGTAATTGTTACATACATAGTGATGGGTGTGCATTCTCGAAGATGTAGAAGCTACAGCAAAATCAGATTATTAACAAAGGAGATAAAATACCACAAATCTATAAAAAAAAATTGTCCTCCCCCCTAAAAAAATGGACATTGGTGATATTAACAAATATTGACATTGGGCAACGTAATTATATGATATAACAATATACATCATAATTCCATATTCATTATTAATTGTGTTATCTGCCCATTTTTGGGCAAATAGTCAAATCAAATCTATTTTGTAACGTATTGGGATGAAACATTCACGATGCTGTTGCCAAAAAAATCGTGATTTGTGTAACGCTTTCAATTAATTTGTATTATATTCGAATATTTTTTGAGCTCCTTGCCCCTTTATTTTACTTCCCGCTTGCCCTTGCCTCCCTGAAATGTAACAACTCCATTCTTATCCTTCCTTCCGACAAAGGCAATTCGGTGGTTGTCCTTGACAGTGTGGACTACCTCCAGAGAACAAATGTCTTACTTCCCTGACTTCTAACTTTTTGGATGGCCATAAAACTTCCTTCAACCGCAAACTAAGACAGCTCTCTCGTCCTTACCCTCCTGACTTCGATCTTATTAATCGTTTTCGAGTCATCTGTCCTTCTCTTCCTTATATGTACGGTCAACCTAAGACTCATAAACCTGGTGCTCCTCTTCGCCCTATCATTTCTTCAAGGGGGCTCTGTCGACTACCCTCTTGCCTCCTGGCTAGCTAAAACTTTGATTCCTTACCTTGGCCATTTTCTCCTGCCCACCTTCGTCACTCTCAGGGCACTCATAGAAAGACTGCGCCTGCAGCCCTCCTATAAGATGCCTAGTCTTGATGTCGACTCTCTGTTCACTACTGTTCCCCCTCGATGACGTTCTCTCTTTCCTTAGACAGAAGGCGACTGAGGGCCTTCTTCCTCTCTTGCTTCCCAGTGACGTTTTCCTCGAACTCATCAGACTCTGTGTTGATTCTAACTCATTCTCTTTCAACAGTAAATACTTCTCAAAAATTTTAGGTTCCCCTCTTTCCCCTGTTCATGCTCATCTCTTATCGGAATACTTTGAAACTGTTCTTTTTCCCTCTACTGATACTCGTCCCTCTCTCTGGCTTCGCTATGTTGATGATATTTTTGCTTAATGGCCCCATGACCTTAGTCTTTTCCAGCTTTTCTTCTCCTCTCCTCTCTTAACAATCTGGCACCTTCAATACATGTCAAAGTTGAATGGAAATCTAATTCCCTCCTTCCTTTTCTTGACGTTCACGTTCACAGCTCTGTGCCCGGGTTCATTTTCTCTGTCTACCGCAGACCCATGCATAGCGGCATGTACAATCATTTCTTTTCCTACCATCCTCCTTCTGTTAAGAAAAGTTAACTCCTTCGTCCTTCGTCTCTCTCTTCCTCTACGCTCTACACATCTGCGACCCTCAGTTTCTTGATTCTAAAATTTCCTTTATATATAAATCTTTTTCTCCCCTTGGTTACCCTTTACATTTTATGAACTGTGCCTATTCTCAAGCAAAACGAAATTTCTTTCATCCTAAACTTTCCTGCCTCTACTCTACACAGACGCCATCTTTTAGAATCAGTTCTGATACACACCCTGGCCAACATGAACCTGAGTCCTGGCTTTGTTGCTGTTGACTCTTCCCTTTCACGGCATATACTCAAATGCTCTAAACTTTCTAACATACGTGACCTAACATAAGCCTGCCCTTCATTTTTCTCTTTTCTCTTTCTTTCTCTTTTTCTTTTTTCTCTCACGTTCCCATTATTATACCTATTATTACTCCCTTTATTACACCTTACCAACCGTACCTTTTCCCTTGCTCTTTTCTTCCTCTTAGATTTCCGTCTCCTCATCTCTCTTGCATTACTCATGCCCTTGCCTCGCTCGTCTCATAGAGCCAAAGTAGCAGAAGGAAGATTCACTGCGATATGCCACAACAAGCCACTGGTTACTACTCATTCAAGCCTGGCAAAAATAATTCCTGAGACATTGCAGTAACCATGCACAGACTCAGACTTGGTTACAAGTGCTGCTGGGAGGTAATAAACCCAATAGTTAAAGAGTGTCATATCTGTGGAACAGAAGCAAAGGCGCCCCTGTTACACTACTTACTGGAATGTGAAGCTACTGAAACCCTGCGGATCAAACTGAACATTAATCCAACAACAGCAATTGCCTTAGATGCACATTCCACAGCGACTACAATGATTAGAAAAGCCGTAGAGGAATGGAACTCATTAGTGAGCATTCTGCATCTATATCCGCCACCAAGATAATGTTATTAAAACAAGACTAAAACCAGTGCACTAAAACAGAAGAGAAAAAGAAATAGGGAAAAAGGAGGAATCCATACCAACATTTAAAACTTTGACCCAAATATCACAGTAACAAGGTTATCGCGAATAACTGAACACATTTACGGGCTCACCATAGCCCGTACTACATGGACATTTCATCTTTATTTGACATCATCTTCTTTATTTGACAATGAAAACACAATATTGCTCTCTTCTCAAGTCATTTTACTAGTCATTATACATTTTACTAACAACTACTGTGAAGCAGGATATCTTAAATCATAATAATATATTCAGGCGTAGCATCGTGTTGCTCATGCCTTAAGCTGAAATGGTAAGATAACAAATAGTGGTGTTCAGAGCATCTGTGAAGGTCATTGTTAATTGATGACGACAACGATGTTCCTTCAGTCAATTCTCTAATATCATCAGTTACATACCATTTATGGTTATATTGGTTGAATGGTGATGGCAACAATGTTTCTCTTTAATTGAGCTAGTATTGCCAACATTATATTGCAAAGGTTTATGGTGTACGATGCTTATAAAGGTTATATTGGCTAACTGACGATGGCAGGACTGGAGCTATCGGTCCACCCTAGTAAAGTCAGCTATTGTTTCATAATGGTCTTCTTCTGTTAATAATAATAATAATAATGCAAATAATAATAAAAATAATAATAATAATAATAATAATAATAATAATAATAATAATAATAATAATAATAATAATAATAATAATAATAATATTGATTAGGGGAAAAGTACATACATATTAAATTGGATACAAATGACAATCCCCATACCCCCTCAGCCAGGGAAAATGATCGAGGGACATCTCCACAGACAGGGACAGGGAAGAATGGTGCATACTATCTGTGAATGGATCAGCCAGACATTAGGGGGATTCAGCAGTGACCTGCAGGAAATGAAAGTGGGATTCAGCAGAGACCTGCAGGAAATGAAAGTGGGATTCAGCAGAGACCTGCAGGAAATGCAAGCATTAATACATAGCCAAAAAAGTGAGTTGGAGGAAGCCAAGGAGAAGATAAAGAGACTGAGGGAAAAATCAGAATTCAAACCAGTACAGGGTATGCAACCTCCTGGAGACAGGGTACGAAGCTGATGGAGGGCGCCTTCCAGGGGGGACTCTCGTTTGCAGAAATACTGCAAAACATCCAAAGTGCCAAGACCGCTTTAGAAGCAGAAGCTATGAAAGCCGCTACCTCACAGGAAGGTGCAAAATGTACTGAACAAATGTTGGAAAGGAAAAAACTTTTATAATTGTAGGAGTACAGGAACCAGAAGGATCCAGTCAGGAGGAGTGGAGAAGGGGGGACCGAGCAACAATGACAGAGATCTTGAAGAGATTGGATATGAAAGAGGCAAATGGCAACATAGAGAAGGTTTTCAGACTGGGCATCTACAAGAAGAAAAGGAAACGACTGATAAAGGTAGTTCTAATGAACGAGGTAATAAAAGAAAAAATCCTATCCAGAAAGAGCAGATTTATGAGGTTAGGGGGATGTGATGACGTCTCTCTGCAAAGGTACATGACGAGGGAAGAGAGAAGGAAGGCTGCAGAAGCAAGGAGGAGAGGCAAAGAAAGGGTTTAGAATATGGGAGTCACAAGACTCAGATCAGTAGCTCCCGGAACCTCAGAGGGGAGTGGGAATCCCCCCACCAACAAGCCAGTAACCCCAGGGTGGATTATAACAGAAGCCTCTCATCATCCATCTCCATAGCCATCCCTCAACAATCACCTGCACCTCCCCAGACAGTGAAGTTCCTCTTCAGACCATGCCCCCTCCCTGTTCCCTGACCCCAGGCCCACCATGTCCCCCCCCTCATGCCCGTCTTCTTCCACAACCCCTTCCACAGGCCCTCCCTGTTCCTTCACCCCTTGACCTTCCCTTGTTTCTCCAGCCATGCCCTTCCCAGTTCCGCCACCCCAAGCTCTCCTTCCTACCCCAACCCCCCTTCCTCCTTGACCCCACCCTTTCCCAGGCTCCCTTTCCCTCCCCAACCCCCAGCCTCCCGGTCAACCCATCCCAGTCTCCCCTGCAAACCCCAACCCGTGATCTCCCACCACATGCCCCCTCCTGCTTCCTCATCCCATGCCCTAATTAACCCCCAACCTCCGACCCCTTCAGCCACACCACCTAATACCCTTCTGGCCTCCCAGGTCCTCCTTGCTAGGCTCTCCCACCCCATGACACCTCCTGCCCTCCAACTCCAGATGAATCAACAGAAACTGAGAATAGACAGAGGAGAGTCAGCTTCAATGTAATGTACTCGAACATAAATGGGATTACAAGCAAGACAACTGAACTTAGGGGAAGAGCACAGGAAGTAAACCCAAATGTAATTGGACTCACAGAAACAAAACTCTCAGTAATCATAATGAATGCAGTGTTTTCCCAGGACTACAGTGTAATAGGTAAAGAGAAGAAAGGAAGGGGAGGAGGCGGAGTGGCTCTACTGATGAGAAAGGAATTGAGTTTCGAGGAGATGGTTATTCCGGGATGCAAAGGGTTCAGAGACTTCATAACAGGTACCATGACGATGGGAGGATCAAGAGTAGTAGTAGCAGTGATATATAACACCACCACCAAATGAAAGAAGACCCAGGCAAGAGTATGACAGAAACAACATAGCAGTTAGCACTATAATTGAGAGAGCAGCCGCTGCTGCCTGTAGAAATTGCTCCCATCTGCTCATAATTGGAGACTTTAATCACCGAAGGATAGACTAGGAAAACAATGAACCACATGTAGGTGAGGAAACATGAAGAGCAAAACTGTTGGAGGTGGCGACTAGAAACTTTTTAAGTCAGCCTGTCAAGGGTCCCAAGAGAATGAGAGGCAACGATGAACCAGCAAGACTCGACCTAGTATTTACTCTTAACGAATCAGACATAAGGGAAATCGTTCTCGAATCTCCCGTGGGAATGAGTGATCACAGTGTGAGAGTTTGAGATTAGTGGAATAAGTGAAATGGTTGAGGAACTGAGCTCGGAAAATTTCTAAGTATTTTATTTATTCTTTAACCTTTATTCGTGTCGTGATATTCAATTAGGTCGCCTGAAGAAGGACTTGCTTAGCTAACACACAAAGTGTAGTAAGCTGCTCATTCCTCACTCTAGGACCATATATGAACAATTGACTAGGCGCGAGCAAACGCTGAGACACCCAATAAAATTGAAATCTCCTCCACTTGGTCGCAGACCTTCGCCATTCGGCGAAATGAATCTAATGAGTTGGTCCTGGGCTCTCACAACAATAATTTATTGTTGTGTGGTGCCGTATATTTGGTCCAAAACTCTGAATCAGTCTCAATTTTTATAGTCGAGTGTGACAGTACACTTACAGGGCAATAATAATGTGTGGGGGTGTAACGAAAAGACAGTGTTCAACATAACAACTTAGTTTATTCAATAAAGTATTAACTACTACAACAAAACAAAAAGAAATATCAATGACGTTACTCGAAATCCTTCCTGTGACACTATCAATTACAGCTAGACACCAGCCTTTCGGACTGCATAATGAACTAACTCGAACATAAGCGTGAACACAGAGGAATCAACAAGATACAAGAACTAACAGATCTATAATCACAGTTACAACAAATGACACAGTAGGTTCTGAAACACGTCTCTAGTAACCTCCTAACTGTTCTACGCCTCAGTGCAGTCTACACCTGCAACAGTGGTTGCAATGCAATCAAATCAGTAGCCTTTCAATGACAACAATGACTAATGGGTTCACTGGCAACTCCAGCAACCCTTCTTCATATCAATCACTATGTTAACACTCCGTCCCCCTGACGATCAACAATCAAGAACAATTTGATTTACGTTAATAACACAATAACATTAACGTAATTTAATAACTCTTACAACTGTCACTAGTAACGTGGAAATTACACAACACTCTACCCGTCGATCATTCAGTGAGAAAATCCCATTAATCCCTGTACTACCAGACAACTGATTAATCTCTTTACTAGTTACGTTAATTTACGTTAATCGGTTACTAATCACTAAGCGATGGTAAACTCTGATTTACAATGTCCAACGTGCTAAGAGAACGGTAATCACTCGTGATTACTTTTACGGTAATTAATTACTATCATCAAGATCAATAATTAATCATCTAAATATGCAACCTTTCACACTGGCTCAGCAATTTACATTAAGGTATGAATTCCGTCTAAGCCTTCCATACTCAGACCTATTCAAGTGGCTAATAACAGTAATTAGGCGCCACGTTTACGTTATTCTAAAATGACGTTACTCCTCCCACGAGTCAATCAAGTGCCGGTACTTCCGGACAGATAAATAACGACGTTACGTTAATGGAACAATGGAGCCTTCGTGTGAGTCGATCAAACACGGATCGAGGTTAATTACTTTGACTTCCTGAAACACGTCAATTACCCGGCCCACTGAATGTTAATTACGACAGACAATTATATATATATATATATATATATATATATATATATATATGTCGTACCTAATAGCCAGAACGCACTTCTCAGCTTACTATGCAAGGCCCGATTTGCCTAATAAGCCAAGTTTTCCTGAATTAATATATTTTCTCTAATTTTTTTCTTATGAAATGATAAAGCTACCCATTTCATTATGTATGAGGTCACTTTTTTTTTACTAGAGTTAAAATTAACGTAGATATATGACCGAACCTAACCATCCCTACCTAACCTAACCTAACCTATCTCTATAGGTTAGGTTAGGTTAGGTAACCGAAAAAGTTAGGTTAGGTCAGGTTAGGTAGGTTAGGTAGTCGAAAAAACATTAATTCATGAAAACTTGGCTTATTAGGCAAATCGGGCCTTGCATAGTAGGCTGAGAAGTGCGTTCTGGCTACTAGGTACGACATATATATATATATATATATATATATATATATATATATATATATATATATATATATATATATATATATATATATATATATATATATATATGTCGTACCTAGTAGCCAGAACTCACTTTTTGGCCTACTATGCAGGGCCCGATTTGCCTAATAAGCCAAGTTTTCCTAAATTAATATATTTTCTCTAAATTTTTTCTTATGAAATGATAAAGCTACCCATTTCATTATGTATGAGGTCAATTTTTTTTTATTGGAGTTAAAATTAACATTGATATATGACCGAACCTAACCAACCCTACCTAACCTAACCTAACCTATCTTCATAGGTTAGGTTCGGTTAGGCAGCCGAAAAAGTTAGGTTAGGTTAGGTTAGGTAGGTTAGGTAGTCGAAAAACAACTAATTCATGAAAACTTGGCTTATTAGGCAAATCGGGCCTTGCATGGTAGGCTGAGAAGTGCGTTATGGCTACTAGGTACGACATATATATATATATATATATATATATATATATATATATATATATATATATATATATATATATATATATATATATATATATTTATATATATATATATCAACGAGGTCAATGACATCATCAAGAGAAGTCTCGTCTCAGCTGGGTGCCCAGCGGAGAGAGAACCTCGCATCCTAGGGGTCCAAAACCCGGATTTCCCAGCACTTCGCCCTGATGGCATCACCATATACTCATGGAAGGAGGGTAGACAGTTGGTGTGGGACTACACATGCGTATCCACCCTGGCTGACACCTATGTACACTTCGGAGCTGATCAAGCAGGTGGGGCGGCCAACCACAGGGAAACAGCAAAATCACTCAAGTACAGGCGACTGGAAGGTCAATACCTCTTTGTTCCCATAGCGTCTGAGACGCATGGCCCCTGGGGCAAGAGTGCCTTGGGATTTCTCAAGGAATTGGGGTCCAAGCTCATTGACGTCACCAGAGACCCAAGGGCTTCCAGTTTTTTATTTCAGCGTCTCAGTGTGGCGATCCAGAGGGGAAATGCTTGCTGCGTCCTCGGTTCCTGTCCAGAAGCGGAGGAGCTTCAAGAGATCCATAACCTTTAGGCATTTGTCTTGTATGTTTTGTAACCTTTAAATACACAAAAAAGGAAAAAAAAAAAAGGAAGGGGGTGGTAGGAGAAAAGCACACAGAAACTGTATTGGAGGGGACCCACATTCCCTCCAATGCGTTATGTGTGGTTTCCTCCGAGGCTATGGGTCCCCCTTCTTCCAGCCAGAAGTGGTACTCCCTTCCCTATATATATATATATATATATATATATATATATATATATATATATATATATATATATATATATATATATATATATATATATATATATATATATATATATATATATATATATATTTATATATATTAGTATATTTTGGTAGCAGTCTTTCCTGTAGACATATATTATTAAATATGACCGAAAAAGTAAGATAAATAATTCTAACACGAATTTTCTCACTCTTTCGTACATTTCTTTTCACTGTTGGAGGTAAATCAAAAATCAATTCTCCAAAATTCATTTTTATTTCTAGTCTGACGCGACACGAGCGCGTTTCGTAAAACTTGTTACATTTTCAAAGACTTTAGTTCACAAATACACAACTGAATAGAACTTACGCATCTCCGATTTTATATCTACATTTGAGTCAGGTGGAAGGGGTGATGTGGCATTAACACAAGACAGAACAAGAGGTGGCATTAATAGGGTATTAATTTCATCAACACAAGACAGAACAAGAGGTGGTATTAATAGGGTATTAATTTCATCAACACAAGACAGAACACGAAATGATGGGTATTGAATAGAAGTGTTTGTAGAAAGCCTATTGGTCCATATTTCTTGATGCTTCTATATTGGAGCGGAGTCTAGAGGTGGGTAGAATATAGTTGTGCAATAATTGGCTGTTGATTGCTGGTGTTGACTTCTTGATGCGTAGTGCCTCGCAAACGTCAAGCCGCCTGCTATCGCTGTATCTATCGATGATTTCTGTGTTGTTTACTAGGATTTCTCTGGCTATGGTTTGGTTGTGGGAAGAGAGAATTGATTTTTGATTTACCTCCAACAGTGAAAAGAAATGTACGAAAGATTGAGAAAATTCGTGTTAGAATTATTAATCTTACTTTTTCGGTCATATTTAATAATATATATATATATATATATATATATATATATATATATATATATATATATATATATATATATATATATATATATATATATATATATATATAAGAGTATATTTTCGTAGCAGTCTTTCCTGTAGACATATATTATTAAAAATGTTCATATATATATATACATTTTCGTACTGTACTTTTTCGGTCATATTTAATAATATATATATATATATATATATATATATATATATATATATATATATATATATATATATATATATATATATAAATATTTTATTAAATATGACCGAAAAAGTAAGATTAATAATTCTAACACGAATTTTCTCAATCTTTCGTACATTATGCTTCACTGTTGGAGGTAAATCAAAAATCACTTCTCCAAAATTCATTTTTATTTCTAGTCTGACGCGACACGGGCGCGTTTCGTAAAACTTATTACATTTTCAAAGACTTCACAAATACACAACTGATTAGAACTTGCGTTTCCCTGATTTTATATCTACATTTGAGTGAGGTGGGAAGGGTGATGTGGCATTACATTTGAGTAAGGTGGGAAGGATGATGTGGCATTAGAGGATATTAATAGGGTATTAAAAGTATCAACACAAGACAGAACACGAAACAATGGATATTGAATAGAAGTGTTTGTAGAAAGCCTATTGGTCCATATTTCTTGATGCTTCTATATTGGAGCGGAGTCTTGAGGTGGGTAGAATATAGTTGTGCAATAATTGGCTGTTGATTGCTGGTGTTGACTTCTTGATGTGTAGTGCCTCGCAAACGTCGAGCCGCCTGCTATCGCTGTATCTATCGATGATTTCTGTGTTGTTTACTAGGATTTCTCTGGCGATGGTTTGGTTATGGGAAGAGATTATATGTTCCTTAATGGAGCCCTGTTGTTTATGCATCGTTAAACGCCTAGAAAGAGATGTTGTTGTCTTGCCTATATACTGGGTTTTTTGGAGCTTACAGTCCCCAAGTGGGCATTTGAAGGCATAGACGACGTTAGTCTCTTTTAAAGCGTTCTGTTTCGTGTCTGGAGAGTTTCTCATGAGTAGGCTGGCCGTTTTTCTGGTTTTATAGTAAATCGTCAGTTGTATCCTCTGATTTTTGTCTGTAGGGATAACGTTTCTATTAACAATATCTTTCAGGACCCTTTCCTCTGTTTTATGAGCTGTGGAAAAGAAGTTCCTGTAAAATAGTCTAATAGGGGGTATAGGTGTTGTGTTAGTTGTCTCTTCGGAGGTTGCATGGCTTTTCACTTTCCTTCTTATGATGTCTTCGATGAAACCATTGGAGAAGCCGTTATTGACTAGAACCTGCCTTACCCTACAGAGTTCTTCGTCGACTTGCTTCCATTCTGAGCTGTGGCTGAGAGCACGGTCGACGTATGCGTTAACAACACTCCTCTTGTACCTGTCAGGGCAGTCGCTGTTGGCATTTAGGCACATTCCTATGTTTGTTTCCTTTGTGTAGACTGCAGTGTGGAAACCTCCGCCCTTTTCCATGACTGTTACATCTAGAAAAGGCAGCTTCCCATCCTTTTCCGTCTCGTAAGTGAAACGCAGCACGGAACTCTGCTCAAATGCCTCCTTCAGCTCCTGCAGATGTCTGACATCAGGTACCTGTGTAAAAATGTCGTCAACATACCTGCAGTATATGGCCGGTTTCAAGTTCATGTCGACTAAGACTTTTTGCTCGATGGTACCCATGTAGAAGTTTGCAAACAGGACACCTAGGGGAGAACCCATAGCGACCCCATCTACT
The DNA here is from genome assembly GCF_040958095.1 of Procambarus clarkii. Classification (NCBI taxonomy): domain Eukaryota; kingdom Metazoa; phylum Arthropoda; class Malacostraca; order Decapoda; family Cambaridae; genus Procambarus; species Procambarus clarkii. The sequence continues at coordinate 3,234,485 of NW_027189131.1, forward strand.
TGCTTATACATGTGCCCATCCGGGCTCAAGAAGGGTGCCTCTTTAGTACAAGCTTGGAGTAGTTTCCTCAGAATACTTTCTGGCATGTCAAGAGGAGTACAGGCTGGATCACGATACACTCTGTCGGCTATCATTCCGATTGTCTCGTCCACAATGATAGCCGACAGAGTGTATCGTGATCCAGCCTGTACTCCTCTTGACATGCCAGAAAGTATTCTGAGGAAACTACTCCAAGCTTGTACTAAAGAGGCACCCTTCTTGAGCCCGGATGGGCACATGTATAAGCAAGTAGATGGGGTCGCTATGGGTTCTCCCCTAGGTGTCCTGTTTGCAAACTTCTACATGGGTACCATCGAGCAAAAAGTCTTAGTCGACATGAACTTGAAACCGGCCATATACTGCAGGTATGTTGACGACATTTTTACACAGGTACCTGATGTCAGACATCTGCAGGAGCTGAAGGAGGCATTTGAGCAGAGTTCCGTGCTGCGTTTCACTTACGAGACGGAAAAGGATGGGAAGCTGCCTTTTCTAGATGTAACAGTCATGGAAAAGGGCGGAGGTTTCCACACTGCAGTCTACACAAAGGAAACAAACATAGGAATGTGCCTAAATGCCAACAGCGACTGCCCTGACAGGTACAAGAGGAGTGTTGTTAACGCATACGTCGACCGTGCTCTCAGCCACAGCTCAGAATGGAAGCAAGTCGACGAAGAACTCTGTAGGGTAAGGCAGGTTCTAGTCAATAACGGCTTCTCCAATGGTTTCATCGAAGACATCATAAGAAGGAAAGTGAAAAGCCATGCAACCTCCGAAGAGACAACTAACACAACACCTATACCCCCTATTAGACTATTTTACAGGAACTTCTTTTCCACAGCTCATAAAACAGAGGAAAGGGTCCTGAAAGATATTGTTAATAGAAACGTTATCCCTACAGACAAAAATCAGAGGATACAACTGACGATTTACTATAAAACCAGAAAAACGGCCAGCCTACTCATGAGAAACTCTCCAGACACGAAACAGAACGCTTTAAAAGAGACTAACGTCGTCTATGCCTTCAAATGCCCACTTGGGGACTGTAAGCTCCAAAAAACCCAGTATATAGGCAAGACAACAACATCTCTTTCTAGGCGTTTAACGATGCATAAACAACAGGGCTCCATTAAGGAACATATAATCTCTTCCCATAACCAAACCATCGCCAGAGAAATCCTAGTAAACAACACAGAAATCATCGATAGATACAGCGATAGCAGGCGGCTCGACGTTTGCGAGGCACTACACATCAAGAAGTCAACACCAGCAATCAACAGCCAATTATTGCACAACTATATTCTACCCACCTCAAGACTCCGCTCCAATATAGAAGCATCAAGAAATATGGACCAATAGGCTTTCTACAAACACTTCTATTCAATATCCATTGTTTCGTGTTCTGTCTTGTGTTGATACTTTTAATACCCTATTAATATCCTCTAATGCCACATCATCCTTCCCACCTTACTCAAATGTAATGCCACATCACCCTTCCCACCTCACTCAAATGTAGATATAAAATCAGGGAAACGCAAGTTCTAATCAGTTGTGTATTTGTGAAGTCTTTGAAAATGTAATAAGTTTTACGAAACGCGCCCGTGTCGCGTCAGACTAGAAATAAAAATGAATTTTGGAGAAGTGATTTTTTATTTACCTCCAACAGTGAAGCATAATGTACGAAAGATTGAGAAAATTCGTGTTAGAATTATTAATCTTACTTTTTCGGTCATATTTAATAAAATATGTCTACAGGAAAGACTGCTACCAAAATATACTAATATATATAAATATATATATATATATATATATATCTATATATATATATATATATATATATCTATATATATATATACATATATATATATATATATATATATATATATATATATATATATATACATATATATATATATATATATATATATATATATATATATATATATATATATATATATATATATATATATATATATATATAAGCCTGGAAACCCACTTCGGCCAATCATTAGCCAGATACCCACACCCACGTACAGACTAGCGAAGCGACTCAACGGCCTGCTGACTTCTTTTGTCCCTTGCGCCTTCAGCCTGAAGTCGCCAAAGGAATTTGTTGACTTACTGGGGGGCACACGGGCCACAGGAACAAGAGCCTCGTTGGACGTAGAATCGCTGTTCACTAACGTACCAGTGGACGAGACAATCGGGATGATTGCCGACAGAGTGTATCGTGATCCAGCCTGTACTCCTCTTGACATACCAGAAAATATCCTAAGGAAACTAGTCCAAGCTTGTACTAAAGAGGCACCCTTCTTGAGCCCGGATGGGCACATATATAAGCAAGTAGATGGGGTCGCCATGGGTTCTCCCCTAGGTGTCCTGTTTGCAAACTTCTACATGGGTACCATCGAGCAAAAAGTCTTAGTCGACATGAACATGAAACCGGCCATATACTGCAGGTATGTTGACGACATTTTTACACAGGTACCTGTTGTCAGACATCTGCAGGAGTTGAAGGAGGCATTTGAGCGGAGTTCCGTGCTGCGTTTCACTTACGAGATGGAAAAGGATGGGAAGCTGCCCTTTCTAGATGTAACAGTCATGGAAAAGAGCGGAGGTTTCCACACTGCAGTCTACACTAAGGAAACGAACATAAGAATGTGCCTAAATGCCAAAAGCGACTGACCAGATAGGTACAAGAGGAGTGTTGTTAACGCATATGTCAACCGTGCTCTCAGCCACAGCTCAGAATTCGACGAAGAACTCTGTAGGGTAAGGCAGGTCCTAGTCAACAACGGCTTCTCCAATGGTTTCGTCGAAGACATCATAAGAAGGAAAGTGAAACGCCATGCAACCTCTGAAGAGACAACCAACACAACACCTATACCCCCTATTAGACTATTTTACAGGAACTTCTTTTCCACAGCTCATAAAATGGAGGAAAGGGTCCTGAAAGATATTGTTAATAGAAACGTTATCCCTACAGACAAAAATCAGAGGATACAACTGACGATTTACTATAAAACCAGAAAAACGGCCAGCCTACTCATGAGAAACTCTCCAGACACAAAACAGAACGCTTTAAAAGAGACTAACGTCGTCTATGCCTTCAAATGCCCTCTTGGGGACTGTAAGCTCCAAAAAACCCAGTATATAGGCAAGACAACAACATCTCTTTCTAGAGATGCATAAGCAACAGGGCTCCATTAAGGAACATATAATCTCTTCCCACAACCAAACCATCGCCAGAGAAATCCTAGTAAACAACACAGAAATCATCGATAGATACAGCGATAGCAGGCGGCTTGACGTTTGCGAGGCATTACACATCAAGAAGTCAACACCAGCAATCAACAGCCAATTAATGCACAACTATATTCTACCCACCTCAAGACTCCGCTCCAATATAGAAGCATCAAGAAATATGGACCAATAGGCTTTCTACAATCACTTCTATTCAATACCCATTGTTTCATGTTCTGGCTTGTGTTGATGAAATTAATCCCTTGTTAAATACCACCTCACCCCATCCACCTCACTCAAATGTAGATATAAACAAAATCGGAGATGTGTAAGTTCTATTCAGTTGTGTATGTCTTAACTAAAGTCTTTGAAAATGTAATAAGTTTTACGAAACGCGCTCAAGTGTCGCGTTATACTAGAAATAAAAATGAATTTTGAAGAATTGATTTTTGAATTACCACCAACAGTGAAAAGAAATGTACGAAAGATTGAGAAAATTCGTGTTAGAATTATTAATCTTACTTTTTCGGTCATATTTAATAATATATATGCATATATATATAAGAACATAAGAACATAAGAACAAAGGTAACTGCAGAAGGCCTATTGGCCCATACGAGGCAGCTCCTATTCTATAACCACCCAATCCCACTCATATACTTGTCCAACCCGTGCTTGAAACAATCGAGGGACCCCACCTCCACAATGTTACGCGGCAATTGGTTCCACAAATCAACAACCCTGTTACTGAACCAGTATTTACCCAAGTCTTTCCTAAATCTAAACTTATCCAATTTATATCCATTGTTTCGTGTTCTGTCCTGTGTTGATACTTTTAATACCCTATTAATATCCCCCCGGTTATGTCCATTCATCCACTTGTAAACCTCTATCATGTCACCTCTAACTCTTCGCCTTTCCAGTGAATGCAACTTAAGCTTTGTTAATCTTTCTTCATATGAAAGATTTCTAATTTGGGGAATTAACTTAGTCATCCTACGCTGGAATTAACTTAGTCATCCTACGCTGGAATTAACTTAGTCATCCTATATATATATATATATATATATATATATATATATATATATATATATATATATATATATATATATATATATATATATATATATATGTATGTATATATATATATATATATATAACTGAAAACTCACACCCCAGAAGTGACTCGAACCCATACTCCCAGGAGCAACGCAACTGGTATGTACAAGACGCCTTAATCCACTTGACCATCATGACCGGACATAATGAGGTGATAGCCGAGGCTATTTGAACCACCCCACCGCCGGCACTCGGATAGTAATCTTGGGCATAGCATTTTACCAAATCACCTCATTCTTTGGGGCACACGTGAGGAACACAAATGCGAACAAGCCTGAAATATATATCGCATATATATATATATATATATATATATATATATATATATATATATATATATATATATATATATATATATACATATATATATATATATATATATATATATATATATATATATATATATATATATATATATATATATATATATATATACATATATATATATATATATATATATATATATATATATATATATATATATATATATATATATATATATATATATATATATGCGGAAAATCCACAGAGAAATATGAAATGAGGTGAACGTTTCGGCTTTGTTAAAGCCTTTGTCAACACCAGACTGACTCAAATATATGTCGTACCTAGTAGCCAGAACTCACTTCTCAGCCTACTATGCAAGGCCCGATTTGCCTAATAAGCCAAGTTTTCATGAATTAATGTTTTTTCGTCTACCTAACCTACCTAACCTAACCTAACCTAGCTTTTTTTGGCTACCTAACCTAACCTTACCTATATATATAGGTTAGGTTAGGTTAGGTAGGGTTGGTTAGGTTCGGTCATATATCTACGTTAATTTTAACTCCAATAAAAAAAAATTGACCTCATACATAGTGAAAAGGGTAGCTTTATCATTTCATAAGAAAAAAATTATAGTAAATATATTAATTCAGGAAAACTTGGCTTATTAGGCAAATCGGGCCTTGAATAGTAGGCTGAGAAGTGAGTTCTGGCTACTAGGTACGACATATATATATGTCGACATATATATATATATATATATATATATATATATATATATATATATATATATATATATATATATATATATATGCCTATACTTGTATAAACCACAAGTGAAGATTAACAATCTTTGAACAACACCCACCAGTGGGACTCGAACCCAGAAAGCACAACTACTTTCCAGTAGCTGCCATAACTAGTACGCTTTAACACACTACACCATCAGACCCTACAAAAGAAGCAGAGACTTCGAGATATATATACATCTCAAATATCTCCACTTCCCGAGGGCACCAGATAAGTGTGAGGTTAGTCTGCGTTTTTCATCAAGCCACTGTCAATGTGAGAGAACTCGTGTCCATGCTATAAGCCTATACTTGTATAAACCACAAGTGAAGATTAACAATCTTTGGACAACACCCACCAGTGGGTCTCGAACCCAGAAAGCACAACTACCTTCCAGTAGCTGCTATAACTAGTACACTTTAACCCACTACACCATATATATATATATATATATATATATATATATATATATATATATATATATATATATATATATATATATATATATATATATATATATATGTCGTACTTAGTAGCCAGAACGCACTTCTCAGCCTACTATGCATGGCCCGATTTGCCTAATAAGCCAAGTTTTCCTGAATTAATATATTTTCTCTAATCTTTTTCTTATGAAATGATAAAGGTACCCATTTCATAATGTATGACGTCAATTTTTTTTTATTTTAGTTAAAATTATGGTAAATATATGACCGAACCTAACCAACCCTACCTAACCTAACCTAACCTATCTTTATAGATTAGGTTAGGTTAGGTAGCCGAAAAAGTTACGTTAGGTTAGGTTAGGTAGGTTAGGTAGTCGAAAAACAATTAATTCATGAAAACTTGGCTTATTAGGCAAATCGGGCCATGTATAGTAGGCTGAGAAGTGCGTTCTGGCTACTAGGTACGACATATATATATCTATATCTATATATATATATATATATATATATATATATATATATATATATATATATATATATATATATATATATGTCGTACCTAGTAGCCAGAACGCACTTCTCAGCCTACTATGCAAGGCCCGATTTGCCTAATAAGCCAAGTTTTCGTGAATTAATGTCTTTTCGACTACCTAACCTACCTAACCTAACCTAACCTAACTTTTTCAGCTACCTAACCTAACCTAACCTATAGAGATAGGTTAGGTTAGGTTAGGTAGGGTTGGTTAGGTTCGGTCCTATATCTACGTTAATTTTAACTCCAATTAAACAAAATTGACCTCATACATAATGAAATGGGTAGCTTTATCATTTCATAAGAAAAAAATTAGAGAAAATATATTAATTCATGAAAACTTGGCTTATTAGGCAAATCGGGCCTTGCATTGTAGGCTGAAAAGTGAGTTCTGGCTACTAGGTACGACATATATATATATATATATACATATATATATATATATATATATATATATATATATATATATATATATATATATATATATATATATATATATATATATATATATATATATATATGCATATGTCGTACCTAGTAGCCAGAACGCACCTCTCAGCCTACTATGCATGGCCCGATTTGTCTAATAAGCCAAGTTTTCCTGAAGTAATATATTTTCTCTAATTTTTTTCTTATGAAATGATAAAGCTACCCATTTCATTCTATATGAGGTCAATTTTTTTTTTATTGGAGTTAAAATTAACGTAGATATATGACCGAACCTAACCAACCCTACCTAACCTAACCTAACCTATCTTTATAGGTTAGGTTAAGTTAGGTAGCCGAAAAAGTTAGGTTAGGTAAGGTTAGCTAGGTTAGGTAGTCGAAAAACAAATAATTCATGAAAACTTGGCTTATTAGGCAAATCGGGCCTTGTATAGTAGGCTGAGAAGTGCGTTCTGGCTACTAGGTACGACACATATATATATATACATATTTATATATATACATATATATATATATATATATATATATATATATATATATATATATATATATATATATATATATATATATATATATATATATATATAAATATATATATATATATATATATATGTCGTACCTAGTAGCCAGAACGCACTTCTCAGCCTACTATGCAAGGCCCGATTTGCCTAATAGGCCAAATTTTCATGAATTAATTGTTTTTCGACTACCTAACCTACCTAACCTAACCTAACCTAACTTTTTCGGGTACCTAACCTAATCTAACCTATAAAGATAGGTTAGGTTAGGTTAGGTCGGGTTGGTTAGGTTCGGTCATATATCTAAGTTAATTTTAACTCCAATAAAAAAAAATTGACCTCATACATAATGAAATGGGTAGCTTTATCATTTCATAAGCAAAAAATTAGAGAAAATATATTAATTCAGGAAAACTTGGCTTATTAGGCAAATCGGGCCTTGTATAGTAGGCCGAGAAGTGCGTTCTGGCTATTAGGTACGACATATATAAATATATATATATATATATATATATATATATATATATATATATATATATATATATATATATATATATATATATATATATATATATATATATGTCGTACCTAGTAGCCAGAACGCACTTCTCAGCCTACTATGCAAGGCCCGATTTGCCTAATAAGCCAAGTTTTCATGAAATAATTGTTTTTCGACTACCTAACCTACCTAACCTAACCTAACATAAGTTTTTCGGCTACATAACCTAACCTAACCTATAAGGATAGGTTAGGTTAGGTTAGGTAGGGCTGGTTAGGTTCGGTCATATATCTACGTTAATTTTAACTCCAATAAAAAAAAATTGACCTCATACATAATGAAATGGGTAGCTTTATCATTTCATAAGAAAAAAATTAGAGAAAATATATTAATTCAGGAAAACTTGGCTTATTATGCAAATCGGGCCTTGCATAGTAGGCTGAGAAGTGCGTTCTGGCTACTAGGTACGACATATATATATATATATATATATATATATATATATATATATATATATATATATATATATATATATATATATACATATATATATATATATATATATATATATATATATATATATATATATATATATATATATATATATATATATATATATATATATATATATATATATATATATATATATATATATGTCGTACCTAGTAGCCAGAACTCACTTCTCAGCCTACTATTCAAGGCCCGATTTGCCTAATAAGCCAAGTTTTCCTGAATTAATTTATTTACTATAATTTTTTTCTTATGAAATGATAAAGCTACCCTTTTCACTATGTATGAGGTCAATTTTTTTTTATTGGAGTTAAAATTAACGTAGATATATGACCGAACCTAACCAACCCTACCTAACCTAACCTAACCTATATATATAGGTAAGGTTAGGTTAGGTAGCCAAAAAAAGCTAGGTTAGGTTAGGTTAGGTAGGTTAGGTAGACGAAAAAACATTAATTCATGAAAACTTGGCTTATTAGGCAAATCGGGCCTTGCATAGTAGGCTGAGAAGTGAGTTCTGGCTACTAGGTACGACATATATATATATATATATATATATATGTCGTACCTAGTAGCCAGAATGCACTTCTCGGCCAACTATGCAAGGCCCGATTTGCCTAATAAGCCTAGTTTTCCTGAATTAATATATTTTCTCTAATTTTTTTCTTATGAAATGATAAAGCTACTCATTTCATTATGTATGAGGTCATTTTTTTTTATTGGAGTTAAAATTAACGTAGATATATGACCGAACCTAACCAACCCTACCTAACCTAACCTAACCTATCTTTATAGGCTAGGTTAGGTTAGGTAGCCGAAAAAGTTAGGTTAGGTTAGGTTAGGTAGGTTAGGTAGTCGAAAAACAATTATTTCATGAAAACTTGGCTCATTAGGCAAATTGGGCCTTGCATAGTAGGCTGAGAAGTGCGTTCTGGCTACTAGGTACGACATATATATATATATATATATATATATATATATATATATATATATATATGTCGTACCTAGTAGCCAGAACGCACTTCTCAGCCTAATATGCAAGGCCTAATTTGCCTAATAAGCCAAGTTTTCATGAATTAATTGTTTTTTCGACTACCTAACCTACCTAACCTAACTTTTTCGGCTACCTAACCCAACCTAACCTATAAAGATAGGTTAGGTTAGGTAAGGTAGAGTTGGTTAGGTTCTGTCATATATCTACATTAATTTTACCTCCAATAAAAAAAAATTGACCTCATACATAATGAAATGGGTACCTTTATCATTTTATAAGAAAAAAAATTGAGAAAATATATTAATTCAGGAAAACTTGGCTTATTAGGCAAATCAGGCCTTGCATAGTAGGCTGAGAATTGCGTTCTGGCTACTAGGTACGACATATATAAATATATATATATATTTATATATATATATATATATATATATATATATATATATATATATATATATATATATATATATATACATATATATATATATATATATATATATATATATATATATATATATATATATATATATATATATATATATATATATTTAGAGGATGGATGGGAGGATTGAGGATATTGATGCTCATGATGCACTCTACCTCATCACCAGATGTATGTCCCTCCCCAGGTTAACCTACTTTCTGAGGTGTTCACCATCTTACAGTAGCCAAAAACTAAGTGAGTATGACCGGTTACTGAAATCAATGCTAGAAAAAGCCCTTAACCTCTCTCTCGATGACCTTCAGTGGAAACAAGCCTCTCTTCCCGTAAGACTTGGGGGCCTCGGAGTTCGAACAGCAACGCAAATCGCTGTTCCAGCCTTCCTGTCCTCCTTATCAGCATCCGACGACCTTGTGAAGGAAATTCTACCTGCCCACTTACATCAGCTGGCAGGTGTACATGATCCCAATTTTACACGCTGTGCCACAGAGTGGGCCTCTCGTGCAGGCCAATCACCTCAACCACCATCCCCAAAAGCCCACAAACAAACCAGCTGGGATGGCCCCATTGTAGACCAAGTTGCTGCAGAGTGCCTGGGTGCTGCAACAACACAACACGACATTGCTCGCCTCACAGCAGTAGCAGCACCACATGCAGGGGATTTCCTGTTAGCAACCCCAATGTCGGCAACTGACACGCATCTCACACCACACGCCCTCCACCTTGCTGCCACAATCCACACCAGATATAGGTGTATTTGCGGCGATGTGGTGGCTGACAGGTACGGCCACCATGGCCTACTCTGCCAAAGCACAGGGGGATGGCACTCGAGGCACAGTGAAGTTAACGACATCATCAAGAGGAGCCTCACCACAGCTGGATGCCCAGCTGAAAGAGAGCCCCGTTACCTAACGCCCCATAACTCTGATGCTCTTATTGGTCGCCCGGATGGTATCACAGTGAACCCCTGGAAGAATGGCAAGCAGTTGGTATGGGACTACACGTGGGTATCAACCCTGGCTAACACCTACATTAACCTCAGTGTTGCACAACCAGGTGGTGCTGCCACCCACAGGGAAGCAGCCAAATCCCGTAAGTATAGAGAACTGGATCACCACTACAATTTTGTCCCCATTGCTTCTGAGACACTCGGCGCCTGGGGTAAAAGTGCTACCAGTTTTTTGAAGGAACTGGGTTCTAGGCTCAGTGAAAAAACAAGGGACCCAAGAGCTGCAAGCATTCTTTTCCAGCTCCTCCGTGTGGCGATACAGAGGGGAAATGCACACTGCATCCAGGGTTCCTGCCCGCCATCTGAGGAGCTGGAGGAACTCGACAACCTATGATAACCATCTTTGTAACCCATATGTAACTCCTTTTTTGTAACAAAGTTCAAATAAAGTAAATATATATGTGTACATACAAAAGAATGGTAGTGGTAGGAAAAGATAATATTAGTGTTCAGTGAGAAACCACAAGGTCTCCTCTGAATACTTTTTATTTTCTTCTCCGAGGCTATGGGTCCCCATATATATATATATATATATATATATATATATATATATATATATATATATATATATATATATATATATATATATATATATATATATATATATATCCTCTTCAGGTCATCCTGACCTGAAGAGGATGAACGAGAGGATTGAAGACATCGATGCTCATGATGCACTTTACCTCATCACCAGATGCTTGTCCCTTCCCAGGCTGACCTACTTTCTAAGATGTTCGCCATCTTTCAACAATATTAAATTAGAAGAGTATGACAGCTTGCTGAAATCAACACTAGAAAAAGCCCTCAATCTTTCCCTCAGCGACTCACAGTGGAAACAGGCCTCCCTTCCTGTCAGACTCGGGGGCCTTGGCGTGCGCACAGCAACACAAATTGCTGTACCAGCATTCCTGTCCTCTTCAGTGGGGTCTGACAACCTGGTGAAGGAAATCCTACCTGAGCACCTAGTTCAACAGGCAGGGGTGCATGATCCCAGCTTCACAGACTGCACAACCAAATGGGTCTCTCTCGCAGGACCAGCACCCCAACCACCGCCTTCTGAAGCCCATAAGCAATCCAGCTGGGATCGCCCCATTGCCGACCAAGAAGCTGCAACTTTGCTAGAAGCTGCGACGACACCACATGACACTGCCCGACTTAGAGCTGTAGCAGCTCCCCATGCAGGTGATTTCCTATTAGCAACCCCAATGTCAGCAACCGGCACTCGTCTCACACCGCAGGCCCTCCGAATTGCCGTGGCTCTTCGCCTAGCTGCCCCAATCCACACCGAATACAGGTGTATTTGCGGCGAGGCAGAGGCCGACAGATATGGACGGCATGGCCTTCTTTGCCAAAGGACCGGAGGATGGCATGCAAGACACGGCGAGGTTAATGACATTATTAAGAGAAGCCTTACCACAGCCGGTTGTCCAGCAGAGAGAGAGCCCCGTTACCTAATGTCCCGCAACTCTGATGAGCCTGTCGGTCGCCCAGACGGAATTACGGTGAACCCCTGGAAGAATGGTAGACAGTTGGTGTGGGACTACACTTGCGTTTCAACTTTAGCCAATACCTATGTTGACTTCAGTGCTACACAAGCAGGAGGAGCTGCCAATCACCGGGAAG
>NW_027189131.1:3249452-3269452 GCF_040958095.1 Procambarus clarkii
TATATATATATATATATATATATATATATATATATATATATATATATATATATATATATGGGGACCCATAGCCTCGGAGAAGAAAATAAAAAGTATTCAGAGGAGACCTTGTGGTTTCTCACTGAACACTAATATTATCTTTTCCTACCACTACCATTCTTTTGTATGTACACATATATATTTACTTTATTTGAACTTTATATATATATATATATATATATATATATATATAAATATATATATATATATATATATATATATATATATATATATATATATATATATATATATATATATATATATACATATATATATATATATATATATATATATATATATATATATTTATATATATATATATATATATATATATATAAAGTTTAAATAAAGTAAATATATATGTGTACATACAAAAGAATGGTAGTGGTAGGAAAAGATAATATTAGTGTTCAGTGAGAAACCACAAGGTCTCCTCTGAATACTTTTTATTTTCTTCTCCGAGGCTATGGGTCCCCATATATATATATATATATATATATATATATATATATATATATATATATATATATATATATATATATATATATATATATATATATATACATATATATATATATATATATATATATATATATATATATATATATACATATATATATATATATATATTTATATATATATATATATATATATATATATATATATATATATATATATATATATATATATATATATATATATATATATATATATATATATATATATATATATATATATATATAAATAAAATTACATGTGTTCTTGTTATCATTTCTTCTTTTTCTTCATCCTCATTTTTGTAGATTGGCACCACAAATATATATATATATATATATATATATATATATATATATATATATATATATATATATATATATATATATATATATATACATATATATATATATATATATATATATATATATATATATACATATATATATATATATATATATATATATATATATATATATATATATATATATATATATATATATATATATATATAAGGCTATCACTCACCGAGCCTGTTGGTGAGTGATAGCCGTCGCTCTGTCGAGTAACGTAATTCTCGGGAGTGTTTTTCGGCCTGCGGGATCGATAAATCACTCACCCATGTGATTTAAGGAGTGCGAGATCTCCTTAGTGTTCCCAGTAACGTTTGAAAGCTGTAGGCTACATGTGTCAGCCGTAATTATATATATATTATCGTAGTGTCACGGTGCCCAGTATTATTGTGTTATTTACTGTGGTGATTGCAATGTGTGGACCTGTGTTCTAAGGGGTTATTTAGAGCGCACTGTTGGCCATTTGCAACAGTAAGTAAGTGTTGGGCAGTATTCTACTACTTGGAATTTAGAGTACTTACCATGTGTGTTATTACAAAGGGGTTGTCAATTATGGTGATTGTTGCAAGTGTTGAGCAATCACCGTATGTGATTGCAGTTCAGTAAAGTCATTGTGGGGCAGTGTTTTAGTAGGTTTATGTCCTGTATGTTATTTTACTAGGTTCTGCAGTATTGTCATTGCAACCGGATTGTAACGTAAATCACTGTGATTTGTCATTGTCGTGGGTGAAGTCGGCCACTCGGTGATCGAATATATGTATATATATATATATATATATATATATATATATATATATATATATATATATATATATATATATATATATATATATATATATATTAGTATATTTTGGTAGCAGTCTTTCCTGTAGACATATATTATTAAATATGACCGAAAAAGTAAGATTAATAATTCTAACACGAATTTTCTCAATCTTTCGTACATTTCTTTTCACTGTTGGAGGTAAATCAAAAATCAATTCTCCAAAATTCATTTTTATTTCTAGTCTGACGCGACACGAGCGCGTTTCGTAAAACTTATTACATTTTCAAAGACTTTTTGTTTACAAATACACAATTGAATAGAACTTACGCATCTCCGATTTTATATCTACATTTGAGTGAGGTGGATGGGGTGAGGTGGCATTAATAGGGTATTAATTTCATCAACACAAGACAGAACAAGAGATGGAATTAATAGGGTATTAATTTCATCAACACAAGACAGAACACGAAACAATGGGTATTGAATAGAAGTGTTTGTAGAAAGCCTATTGGTCCATATTTCTTGATGCTTCTATATTGGAGCGGAGTCTTGAGGTGGGAAGAATATAGTTGTGCATTAATTGGCTGTTGATTGCTGGTGTTGACTTCTTGATGTGTAGTGCCTCGCAAACGTCAAGCCGCCTGCTATCGCTGTATCTATCGATGATTTCTGTGTTGTTTACTAGGATTTCTCTGGCGATGGTTTGGTTGTGGGAAGAGATTATATGTTCCTTAATGGAGCCCTGTTGTTTATGCATCGTTAAACGCCTAGAAAGAGAAGTTGTTGTCTTGCCTATATACTGGGTTTTTTGGAGCTTACAGTCCCCAAGAGGGCATTTGAAGGCATAGACGACGTTAGTCTCTTTTAAAGCGTTCTGTTTTGTGTCTGGAGAGTTTCTCATGAGTTTCTCATGAGTAACTCTGCTCAAATGCCTCCTTCAGCTCCTGCAGATGTCTGACATCAGGTACCTGTGTATGTTGACGACATTTTTACACAGGTACCTGATGTCAGACATCTGCAGGAGCTGAAGGAGGCATTTGAGCAGAGTTCCGTGCTGCGTTTTACTTACGAGATGGAAAAGGATGGGAAGCTGCCCTTTCTAGATGTAACAGTCATGGAAAAGAGCGGAGGTTACCACACTGCAGTCTACACTAAGGAAACGAACATAGGAATGTGCCTAAATGCCAACAGCGACTGCCCAGACAGGTACAAGAGGAGTGTTGTTAACGCATATGTCGACCGTGCTCTCAGCCACAGCTCAGAATGGAAGCAAGTCGACGAAGAACTCTGTAGGGTAAGGCAGGTCCTAGTCAACAACGGCTTCTCCAATGGTTTCGTCGAAGACATCATAAGAAGGAAAGTGAAACGCCATGCAACCTCTGAAGAGACAAATAACACAACACCTATACCCCCCATTAGACTATTTTACAGGAACTTCTTTTCCACAGCTCATAAAACGGAGGAAAGGGTCCTGAAAGATATTGTTAATAGAAACGTTATCCCTACAGACAAAAATCAGAGGATACAACTGACGATTTACTATAAAACCAGAAAAACGGCCAGCCTACTCATGAGAAACTCTCCAGACACAAAACAGAACGCTTTAAAAGAGACTAACGTCGTCTATGCCTTCAAATGCCCTCTTGGGGACTGTAAGCTCCAAAAAACCCAGTATATAGGCAAGACAACAACATCTCTTTCTAGGCGTTTAACGATGCATAAGCAACAGGGCTCCATTAAGGAACATATAATCTCTTCCCACAACCAAACCATCGCCAGAGAAATCCTAGTAAACAACACAGAAATCATCGATAGATACAGCGATAGCAGGCGGCTTGACGTTTGCGAGGCACTACACATCAAGAAGTCAACACCAGCAATCAACAGCCAATTAATGCACAACTATAATCTACCCACCTCAAGACTCCGCTCCAATATAGAAGCATCAAGAAATATGGACCAATAGGCTTTCTACAAACACTTCTATTCAATACCCATTGTTTCGTGTTCTGTCTTGTGTTGATGAAATTAATACCCTATTAATGCCACCTCTTGTTCTGTCTTGTGTTGATGAAATTAATACCCTATTAATGCCACCTCACCCCATCCACCTCACTCAAATGTAGATATAAAATCGGAGATGCGTAAGTTCTATTCACACGGGAGACATCTCCAGTCACGCAGGTGCAGTCGCACCTCCACAGATCTCCAGTATCAGCTCTTGATACTGGTAATGGCTCGAAAGGGGCACCACTTACGGGCTATTCATGCCCGTGCCACCTTTTGGGTGGCTTAATCTTCATCAGTTCTATTCAGTTGTGTATTTGTAAACTAAAAGTCTTTGAAAATGTAATAAGTTTTACGAAACGCGCTCGTGTCGCGTTAGACTAGAAATAAAAATGAATTTTGGAGAATTGATTTTTGATTTACCTCCAACAGTGAAAAGAAATGTACGAAAGAATGAGAAAATTCGTGTTAGAATTATTAATCTTACTTTTTCGGTCATATTTAATAATATATATATATATATATATATATATATATATATATATATATATATATATATATATATATATATATATATATATATATATATATATATATATATATATATATATATATATATATATATATATATATATATATATATATATATATATATATATCCCATTTGTCATGGCCCTGGGAACAATTCAAGAAATTAGCACCACACTCTGGTATCACTCCATATCACTCCACAGTAATCAATGACCAGGAATCACTGACGTTACACCTGCAAGATTAAACATGGAATAATATCACTCTGTCTCGCAGACGATCAAAAATGAATGAATTACCACAATTGAATATAAATATTACATGGACATCCTCTCAGTCCTTGGCTAATCTATGTATACTCTGTTCCCGTGTGTACCCACACACACACACTGTTCGTCTGTGTACACAAGA
This sequence comes from Procambarus clarkii, assembly GCF_040958095.1. Lineage (NCBI taxonomy): Eukaryota > Metazoa > Arthropoda > Malacostraca > Decapoda > Cambaridae > Procambarus > Procambarus clarkii. Next base: position 3,254,055 of record NW_027189131.1, read on the forward strand.
CGTAAGTCCCTCTGGACTGACAAGATGACAACAAGGGTGATTATATCCTCGTCCACACTTCACTTCACCTCTACAGGTACTTAGTGACAATGCGACGGAACACCTGACTTCGAATTCAAGCTTTAGAGACTAACTAATCACCAAAAATACACACATAGGTACTTACTCATTAATACTGCCTGCCTTACACACACACTATTCCTATACATAAGCACCCTGCAACGGGTGGCTGACTCATAGTGGTGGAGGTGGCTAGAGCGGTCCTCACGTGGTATCTTACGTGCAATTGGTGCGCACTCGAACCCCCCAACACCCCCTCACAACAAGGCTCTTCCATGGCGACGAGTCAAGTGGCTGGCGCAGGCGGCCCACAGCTCACCCACCATGCGGCCTAGCTGTTTCCGCGTAAACATGAGTCTCGCTTCAAGCCATAAAATAGAATGATGCTATCGGCATATCTCTGTCCACAGACGTGCTACCCCGGCCAGGGCAACATTTCTGGAATGCTGATGACGGGGGCACTCACATCAGCCCAAACACTAGGTGTTTCGGTTGTTGGTTACCAACCTTAAGTCCGCGCACTTAACAAGTGCACTTACCAAGTGTACTGGCCTCCACAGGCATAACACTTTCGCGTCCCGTTCCGTGGAAACGCGCGGTTGACAGAGGGGTCATGGCCTCTGCATGTGGGTAAGCGCGCGGTGACACCCAAATGTGTATACTCGTTCCAGCTTTCTCACCTTAATTTTCGTGCTACATCGCTCGTTTTGGTATCATTGTGTTCGCAATTAAATTCTCTACAGTTGTGTATAAATATAATGTCCAAAAGCCTAGCGTGACTCCCAACAGCAAAGCCTAAAGTCGGCAAAAATGCACAAAATCAGTAACATGTGCATTCTCGTTCCATTTTTTTACCTTAATTCTCGTGCTACGTCGCTCGTTTTGGTATCATTGTGTTCGCAATTAAATTCCCTACAGATATGTATGAATATAATGTACAAAAGCCTGGAGTGCCTTCCCGCAGAAAAGCCTAAAATTACCCAACGAACGAGCACCAATTTGTACACTGCAACCTAATGAGTATACTCGTTCAATTTGATAACATCAAATTTCGTGTTACGTCTTTCATATTGGTATCAAATTGTTCGCAATAAAAAGGCGAGTATTTTAAAACTAGTCCCAGAATAATAGAGCAATAACTGGAATTTTAACATATATTTTAATTCTGGAGGCTCATCATCACAAAATTATTTATATCTTTCCAGTGTTCTGACATAAATATTTGTGTTACATCTTTCATTTTAGTATCAAATTGTTTGCAATAAAAAGGCACGCATTTTAAAACTAGTCCCAAGAAAATAGGACAATAAATAGAATTTTAACAAATATTTTAATATTCAGACCAAAAGCCTATTTATAATCTTTCAAGTGTTTGGACAGCAAGTTTCATGTTATATCTTTGATTTTGGTATCAAATTGTGTGCAATCTAAAGGCGCTTATTTTAAAACCACTATCAGATTGATCTGGTAAAATTTAAATTTTTAACAAATATTTTAATGAGTGACTAGGTACTGCGTCATTGGAACCTATTCAGTAGAAGAATGAGTGACAAGATAGTTAGTCAGTGGAACCTTAACCTTTTCCGCGCAAACTTGAGCCTCGCTTCAAGCCATACAATAGAATGATGCTATCGGCATATCTCTGTCCACAGACGTGCTACCCCGGCCAGGGCAACATTTCTGGAATGCTGATGACGGGGGCACTCACATGAGCCCAAACACTAGGTGTTTCGGTTGTTGGTTACCAAACTTAAGTCCGCGCACTTAACAAGTGTACTGGCCTCCACAGGCATAAGAGCACCATTGTAAGTGTGCTGGTGAACCATCCCCTCACACACAGTGTTCTGTTGTTTGAGTATCTGGTCATACTGTTATCTTTAATATTAGAGGAAAGACGGCTCAAGACATGATGGACTACATCACACAGAAGTGCAAGGAGGTAGCAGACAAGTTCGTCCCAATACAAGCGGAAGTGAAATGCAAATGAGAAACCCGTGGTTTAATCAAGGATGTAAGCTAGCAAATCCACTAAGTAAAGGCTTGTGGAGAAACTATAGAAACAACAGAACACTAGAGAGCTGAGAAAGATACCAGAATTCCGGGAATGAATACATCTGGGTGAGAAAAGAGGTAGAGAGGCAGTATGAAAATGACATAGCGAGCAAGGCAAAGACTCAACCCAAACTGCTGCACAACCACATCAGGATAAAAACAATAGTGAAGGAACAAGTAATGAAACTGATGATATGAGTAGAAAGATTCACTACAAACAACAAGGAAGTGTGTGAGGAACTCAATACGATATTCCAGGAGGTTTTCACTTCTGTGTAAGGAGAAGTCCTAGAGATAAGAGAGGGAATATCAAAACAGGACACCACTAGAGGAGTTTGTGACTACCAGTGGGGAGGAGAGGAAGCATCTGCCTGATTTGGATGTGACAAAGGCTATTGGTCCAGATGGAATTTCACCATGGATTCTAAAGGAAGGATCAGAAGCTCTATGCATCCCACTCTCCATGGTGTACAACAAATCACTGGAAACAGGTGAACTGCCAAAAATTTGGAAGACGGCCAATGAAGTTCCAATATACAGGAAGGGTGATAAGCAGGTGGCACTGAACAACAGGCCAGTGTCACTAACTTGCATTCCATGCAAGATGATGGAGAAGATTGTGCGTAAAAAGCTAGTAGAACATCTTGAGAGAAAGAACTTTGTAATGCCACGTCAACAAGGATTCAGAAATGCCAAATCATGCCTAACAGGTTTAATTGAGTTCTATGACCAGGCAACAAAAATTTGGTACTAGAGAGAGGGCTGGGCAGAATGCATATTTGTTGACTGTCAGAAAGCCTCTGTCACAGTACCACAAAAGAGACTAGTACAAAACTGGAGATGCAGGCCGGAGTGAAAGGGAAAGTACTCCACTGGATAAAGGAGTACCTAAGCAACAGGACACAGCGAGTCACTGTGAGGGGTGAGGTCTGGGAGTGGCAAGGAATCACCAGTGGAATTCCACATAGATCATTCCTTGGACCTGTACTGATTCTGAAATACGTAAATGATCTCCCAGAAGGAATTGACTCGTTCCTCTCAATGTTTGCTGACGATGCAAAAACTATGAGGAGAATCAAGACAGAGGAAGATAGTATGAGGCTACAAGATGAGGTAGAAAAACTGAAGTGGCAGTGGTCCAACAAATGGCTACTAAAGTTCAACCCAAGTAAATGTAAGGTAATGAAACTAGGAAGAGGAAATAGGAAGCCAGACATTGGATACCGAATGGGAGATGAAGTCGTTCACGAAACGGGCAAAAAGAAAGGTCTATGAGTTGATATCACACCAAACATGTCTCCGGAAGCCCACATAAAAAGAATAACATCAGTGGCCTTTGTGAAGCAGGATAACATCAGAACTTTTTTCAGAAACCTGTGTAAGGAATCCTTCAGAACCTTGTATACAACATATGTAAGGCTAATCCTGAAGTATGCAGCCCCAGCATGGAGCCCGTACCTAATCAAGCACAAGACGAAGCTGGAAAAAGTTCAGAGGTATGCCACTAGGCTAGTCCCGGAACTAAGAGAAAAAGTTATGAATTATTAGGAAAGGCTACGGGAACTGCACCTCATGTCGCTGGAAGACAGAAAAGCTCGTGGAGACATGATCACCACATACAAAATTCTCAGGGGAATTGATATGGTAGACAAGGATGGATTATTTAACACAGGTGGTACATGAACAAGGGGACAGGTGGAAGCTGAGTTCCCAAATATTCCACACAGACATTAGAGAGAACTTTTTCAGGGCCAGAGAAGTTGATAAACGGAATGCAGTAGGAAGTGAGATGGTGGAGGCTGACTTCATACACAGTTTCATATGTAGATATGATAGAACCCAGTAGGCTCTGGAATCTGTACATCAGTTGGTTGGCGGTTGAGAGGCGGGACCTAAGAGCCAAAGCTCAACCCTCGCAAGCACAATTTGGTGAATAAAATTAGGTGAGAACAAGAAGAATGTTTTATTTCTTATTAATTCAAGTATATACTATGCTGCAAGCCAATAATACTCACAGAGTTTCGGGCATGACAATAGCATCACTGTCGCTCTCGAGGCAAGTAATAAGTGCTCATATAAGTACAGGTGGGATGTCGGACATTTTAATGGTGATCTATTGTTAACAATTTTAACACGATCTTCCTCTCTTAAATTTAGGGTGGAAAATACTTTTGCATAATATTTGGAGTCCGTACACTTCACAAAAGTAAAAAGAAATGGACATCTCGAACAGCTTATTTCAATATATTACAGAAACAACTTGAATCGTGATGGATTATGCATAATAACAATTGTGGTATCTGTTGACAGGCTGGACAGCCCTTCACTGGGCAGCCGCAGGTGGTCATGACAACACTGTGAAGGTCCTCCTCGACGCTGGAGCAAACATCAACGCTGCAAATAATGATAGTAAGAGTCACACTTATGCATCCCAACATTATGCAACACTCTTGTCACACAACACACCAAACTTATCATTTGACAAAATGCAATATATATATTTTATAATTATACCATAGGAGATAATGTCTGTTTGTGTGTCTGTTCAAAGTTGGAGGCCAAACGTTTCATATACAAAAAATTGTCATATACGTTTCATATACAAAAGTAATCTGCACCATTATTCACTGATGTTACGAAAATTAACAGAAAATTCCTGATGTGAATAATTTGCCCGTACTAGCATTAAACAGACAATTCTCCCACACCGTTAAAAGTTTCTCAATCAACTGTTATATACCAGAGTAAGGGTAACTATTCTTGTTTTAGTATTTCACACCACTTAGCTGCTTTTGCCGCCAACCAACCACACATTAGACAATTGTATTTTTTATAAGACAGAGAGAGAGAGAGAGAGAGAGAGAGAGAGAGAGAGAGAGAGAGAGAGAGAGAGAGAGAGAGAGAGAGAGAGAGAGAGAGAGAGAGAGAGAGAAAAAGAGTGAGACAGACACAGTGTGAGAGCGTACATTCATTAACCAGGCGTTGCCCACATAGGAAATGCCAGATGTACGTTGTTCTCTTCGGGAGTCACTACAAACCCACAGGCCTCCACGCTGGGAAGCCAGTTGTGGAATCTGGCTTCCAAATTCCACAATTGGAATCGCTGATCCAGAAAGTGAGCAGCATGAGCGTTTTGCTTCCGCTGCGCCAAGGGTTCCGTATGTCAGGTAGAGATGAAGACCAAGACGGTATTCACCCCCACAAGCCAATACAGAGCACTCCTCACTTGGGTCGTTCTCTCTGCAACTTGCATGAAAGCAAATATAGCCGGTAGAGCTTGGATTCTCACACCAATATTTATATAAAGATGTTTGGGGTTAGGAGCTGGAACCTGAACCAACTTAAGAGACAATTGGAATGTGATGTGAAATGGGGCCGTTCTGCAGAATGGGGAATGATGTCAAAGGCAAGTGTAATAGCAAAAATAGCTTTATTCAACTACCTACTAATACACAGGCACCCACATTACGTTAATTCAAGAGTGTCATTTCAAATCTGTCAATACCACAATTGCAGTAGGTCTCCTGACCCACCACCTAACAGGTGTATAGAGTCATAAGGCTTCGACCCACTGTTGCAGTAGGTCTCCTGACCCACCACCTGACAGGTGTATAGAGTCATAAGGCTTCGACCCACTGTTGCAGTAGGTCTCCTGACCCACCACCTGACAGGTGTAAAGGAAATCAAGACCTCGACCCACCGGACAGGTCATCAGCAACAGTTTACTAACCTGAAACACTTCGTGCACATTCTTGGCAAATATCAAAATACTTCACTACCACAATACATCAACATATATAAATGCATACATAACAGTGTCATTAGGACACACAACAATACCAACAATTGCTTTAACAATCAATGTCACCAAGACATTCAATCACCTACGTAACACATGTAACTTGAACAGCAACCAAAACATATACAATTAATATTTAATTTTTCAATTATTTACCATTAATTAATTAACAACAATTATATTAATTACAGTCACTTAGATGGTCAACAAATCAACAGTTACATCAACGTCACTTTCACCCAGACAAGTGTTCAATCAAAGACAATTACGTTTATCACTGTCTCCTCGACAATTAACAATCACTTAATTACATTAATATATTGTTTATCAATTAGACGAAACAATCAATTAACAGCTTAATGCACTGTCAACCGACAGCTATCAAATAAAATAATGACTTTACTAATTACAATAATAATTTTACTAATTACATTAATGAATCACTACCAAGGATATCACTGGGACAATCCAACACCACACAATAATTACAAACACAATTTAAGAACATAAAAACAAAGGCAACTGCAGAAGGCCTATTGGCCCATACGAGGCAGCTCCTATATATAACCACCCAATCCCACTCATATACATGTCTAACCCACGCTTGAAACAATCGAGGGACCCAACCTCCACCACGTTACGCGGTAATTGGTTCCACAAATCAACAACTCTGTTACCGAACCAGTATTTACCCAAGTCTTTCCTAAATCTAAACTTATCCAATTTATACCCATTTTTTCGTGTTCTGTCTTTTCGTGTTGATACTTTTAATACCCTATTTATATCCCCTTTGTTATGTCCATTCATCCACGTGTAAACCACTATCATGTCACCCCTAGCTCTTCGCCTTTCCAGTGAATGCAAATTAAGCTTTGTTAATCTTTCTTCATATGAAAGATTTCTAATTTGGGGAATTAACTTAGTCATCCTACGCTGGACACATTCAAGTGAATTTATATCCATTCTATAGTATGGCGACCAAAACTGAAATGCATAATCTAAATGGGGCCTAACCAGAGCAAGATATAACTGAAGAACAACACCAGGTGTCTTGTTACTAACGCTTCGATTAATAAATCCCAGTGTCCTACTTGCCTTATTACGAACACTCAGGCATTGATCCTTTTGTTTTAAATTCTTACTAATCATAACTCCCAGATCCGTTTCGCAATCAGACTTCACAATCTCAACACCATCAAGCTCGTATCTTGTAACTCTATCATCATTACCTAGCCTCAGAACTTTACATTTATCAGCATTAAACTGCATCTGCCAATCTTTTGACCATTTCTAAAATCCTATTTAGATCAACTTGAAGTGATAGTGAGTGTTCTTCCGTGTTAATTTCCCTGCCGATTTTTGTATCATCGGCAAATTTGCAAATGTTGCTACTCAAACCTGAATCTAAATCATTTATATATATTATAAACAACAGAAGTCCCAGAACAGAGCCCTGAGGTACTCCACTAACAACATTATCCCACTCTGACTTAACCCCATTTGTACTAACTCTCTGTTTCCTTTGGAATAGCCATGCCCTAATCCAACTTAATATACCACCCCCAATACCATGAGTCTCTATTTTTTTAATCAGTCTTTCATGTGGCACTGTATCAAAAGCTTTGCTAAAGTCAAGGTACACAACATACAATCCTTACCACTATCAACTGCCTCAAGTATGCTGGAATAAAAGATAGCAAATTTGTTAAACATGAATGGCCATTAGTAAAACCATGTGGCGACTCATTTATTAATTAATGTTTTTCAAGATGACGACGAATTGTATTTGCAATTATCGATTCAAGTAACTTTTCCACAATAGACGTTAGGCTAATTGGCTGATAGTTTGACGCAAGTGATCTATCTCCTTTCTTAAAAATTGGTACCATATTAGCTACCTTCCATGACTCTGGCACTCTGCCTGACTCTATTGATTTATTAAATATGGTAGACAGTGGCTCAGAAAGCTCCTCTTTGCATTCTTTAAGCACCCTGGCAAACACTTCATCCGGCCCTGGGGATTTGTTTGGTTTTAGTTTTCCTATTTGTTAAATTACATCCTCCCTGGTAACTGCTAAACTAGTCAATCTGTCCTCATCCCCACCCACATAGATTTGTTCGGCTGAAGGCATATTGTTAAGCTCCTCTTTAGTAAATACAGATATAAAATATTTATTAAAAATACTTCTCATCTCCTCGTCATTATCCGTTATTTGCCCTGTCTCAGTTTTTAATGGACCTATCCTTTCCCTAGTCTTAGTTCGATATAACTGATAAAACCCTTTAGAATTTGTCTTCGCTTGCCCTGCTATGCGAACTTCATAGTTTCTTTTTGTTTTCCTTTTCTCTTTTTTAACATTTCTAACCAGTTGAACGAATTCCTGTTCTAAACTAACTTCCCCATTCTTAATCCTTTTGTACCTTTTACCTATAAGGTCTTCTTTTTACCTATAAGGCTCTTCAGATCCTTTGTTATCCACTTTGGATCATTAGTATTCGATCTATTCAATTTATATGGTATACTACGTTCCTGGGCTTTGCTTAGAATATTTTTAAATAGGTTATATTTTGAATCAACATCGAAATCCCCATTTCCGTCACCTGTCACTGGGTTCACATCTCGCCCACACCCCATCCCCAAGACATTCCAGTCAATTTGACCCAAAAAATTTCTAGGCTATTATAATCAGCTTTTCGAAAATCTGGCACTTTAACAGAATTATCTCCTACAGATCTATTCCATTCTATGATAAATCTGATTTCTTTATGATCACTGTTCCCTAGCTCACTCCCTATTTCCATGTCCTTAATTTGTGTTTCCCTCTTAGTTAACACTAAATCTAAAATATTATTTTAAAATTTTATATAAAAAATTATTATATTATATATAATATAAATATTATTTAGACTTGATATCAATATTAGTGTGCCACACAGACAACCACTATTTACTTTTGTGCCACTGAGACAACCGTAGTAGTGAATCTCTTCTCAATACCTGTACCAGATGTTAGCATCCTAAATCATTCACACACACACACACACAATACGTCACCTGTCAATCACTGTTATGGTATCAACACCATTGCTGGAGTGAGGAGTGACGATATCAGCGCCATCTATGGACCTGTACTCCAACTCCAAGGCATCAAGTGAAACGAAGACAACGTCATCTGTTGTAGGTGTGACGTCTGTGAAAGACTCCTGCTTCATATCTCAGTTAGGAGGTGAGATCGTTGGTGATGATCTTTGGTGAGTGACGTGACGATATCAACCCCATCTAAATTGCATCCATTAACATTTCACCGTTCCCAAGTGAAAGGTTTCCATCTTATGTTCTCCTTGTCTTCCGTCTTGCTATTGACTTTTATGTTCACAGATGTGACGTAGAAGGTTATTGCACTCTGGAAATCAGTTTACCTTGGGCTGTCCAGAACTCTTGACGTTTCCTGCGAGGACAAGTGGCCGCCATCGGTATTAAGCACGCAGTTGGCTCTTGTAATTAGGCAATGTTTGTGTGGACCGACGTACCCGGAATTTGGCCAAGAGGAGTTACAAGACGACAGTAGTGGGCGTCTGCTGAGAAGTGCTGCTAGTGTGTTGCTAGAGACTTCTGTCAGGGTGTTAAAGACCCTGGAAGTGATTATTTGTGACCTCTTGCAGTGTGTTGCTGAAGCTCTCTGCCAGTGTTTCTGGAGATCAAATGTGGGGTATTGGGACATTGTGACGATACGGTGTGTGGACTTGCTCATGCTGAGGAAGGTGAACTCAACGGTGAATAACCCTGAGCGTGGACGACGTATACTAGAAGATAGTGGACTCACTGGGTTTTGAGGAACACTGCAGATATATTGAGTGTCCTAGGTGAACGCAACACTGTGTACATAGGTGTAGTTATACTTCCATAGATGATATATTGGTGAAGGTGTAATTGCATCTTGTTTACTCCCCTTTATTCCTTGCACTATTACTTGCTACCGCCAATTCTTGAGAACTTACCATTGACTTGCAGGTGGGATCATAGAAGAAGAGGCTCTAAGGCACATTACGCAGAACCCGGTTACTGGCTCACGCGGGCCATTACAATCACTAATGACAGGCCAAGGATGGTTAAGAGCTGTCAAGCAGACAGATTAACACATTCCACGATCCCTTTGGACACTCCCACAGAAAACGTGTTGTGAGATACTATGATAATCCAAGATCGGGTAATTACTAATTACCAAATTAATGAGTGCACATTTTTTTAACAATACCCGGAAATTGTACTTGCATACAGATTCACACCCTGACACGCTCATACACACAGCAGCTGCTGTAGATGATGGTCAGCGTGGCAGATAGGCTGTACATATGAGCGAGGAGACCCAGTACTGTACCCATATTAATGGATAGCGTCCACCTCCAGCTATCAGATGATCGATGTTAAATCTAGGAGTTAGGATTTGCAATACACAGGGCTGATCCTATCACACAGACAAGACCCTAAGAGCACCAGCACAATTTGCAACAATCACTGTTTAATGAGGTTTAATTTAAACCCCACACTTTTCAACGACGGATAATATCTTCAGTCATGTGCGATTTATATTTCTCCCATAACTCTGTTGGAGATGAAGGAGAGTCGGTGGTCAGTATGATTGCAAACAATGCACGAATTTGATTTGGATGTGTCGTGTTGGAAGCGTCATTAATACCTACATTCCAGTGTCGGTCGTTCGCCAATAAATTCCGAGCTTGACTTGCACTACCGAAAGTGGCATGTATCTCAATGGCTGGAAAGATGTTGGACCGGGCACATTTACCAACAGCATACGAAGAAAGAAGCATTTTTCTTGATTGGGATGCACGGTGTACAGTCTGCCTATCGTAGTTTATTTGAATATGCCAGGATGTCCGTCGACTCGTTGTCCTCGTTTGCGTCGATCAAATGATTTGCTACTGGCATTCCATGTGTAATACGGAGGCACTTCCGAGTACAGCAGTGTTTTCGCAAACGTCATTTTGACATAACGCGAAGAAAACGGTTAACGTTGTAGCTGGTGGATTCATAGCTGTTTGTTGCACATTTGCAGCTGTGAAATAAACGTGTTGTCCATTTTCTTGTTTAAAAAAACAAACAAAAAATACTAACGAAATATTTCAATTCAAACGCAGATCAATCGTTCACCCCTCAATTTCACCACCAATTGCACTGAAAAATAAGAAGAACAGTTAAAAAAACGAAATAAAAACAATGAAAAAGAAACAAATAAGCTATACCCACGAAATGAACGGTACGGTAGACAACACAGCTCAATTCCAATGCAACGTCACACACAATAATTAAATCTAAATGAAAATAAATAAAAATTTATGAAAATTCAGTTTATCAATGCAATCGGAAACATTGAAATGGAAACATAACATATATTGTATATCGTGTCTTGCTCTTATGTGCAACAGATGGCGCTGTTGTTCAAAAAACGCATGTTTTTACCTGTCACGGGTTTGGCATCTAAATAGTAGGTATATAAAAACACACAAGTATTCGAATAGAACGTTGTGTTCAAATTTCAAAGCAATCGGTGAAGAACTTGTGGAAATTACAGGGAGTGTTGATCTGCCGTCTTTCAGATGGCACTGTTTTTAAAAAAAATCATGTTTTTTTCCTGTTATAGGTGAGGCATGTATATAGTAGGTATATGAAAACACTTGCCTATTCGAATGCAATTCTGTGTCAAAATTTCACAGCAATCGGTAAAGAGGTTTCGAAGATTTCCCTAACATGAAAAACGCCCGAAAAACAAATCTTAAAAAAAAAACATGTTTTTTCCCGTCACCGACCTGACATGTATATAGTATGTAAATAAAAACCCGCTCTGATGCGATGGGAACGTTCTGTCAAAATTTCAAGGCAATCGGTGAATAACTTTCGAAGATTAGCGATTTTGAACAAACGAACATTTCCATTTTTATTTATATAGACTAGCTGTACCCGGCCACGCATTGCTGTGGCTCAGCAACGCATGTGCATTGCTGAGCCACAGCAACCTTCCCCTGTCTCCCAGTCCTCCCCACCATTCCCCCCTCCCTGGTCCCCTCGTCCTCCCAACTATTCCTCACTCCCTCGACCCTTTTTCCTCCCCTTCATCCTCCACTCCAGCATCCACTCGTCCTCCCCACAATCTCCTACTACCCCGTCCCCTAGTCCTCCCAACCATTCCCCTCCTCCCCCGTCCCCTTGTCCTCCCCACTATCCTGTCCCCTTGTCATCTCAACCATTCTCCATTCCCCTCGTCCCCATCATCCCCAACTCCCCTGTCCCCTCGTTTTCCCCCAGCATTACCGCCTCCCAAGTCCTTTCGTCCTCCCCACCATTCCCCATTTCCTCGTCTGATGATCAAATGATCTGATGTTCCCATCAGAAAATTGGGAACATCAAATGATCTGGGACAAGATTCACAAAGAAGTTAGGCAAACACTTACGAACCTGTACATCTCTTCTCAATCTTTGGCAGCTTTGTTTAGAATTATTAAACAGTTAATGATGTTCGAAGCACCAGGAGGCTGTTTATAACAATAACAACAGTTGATTGACAAGTTTTCATGCTTGTAAACTGTTATTAAATGCAACTAAAGCCATCAATGTACACTCTCGTAAGTACTTGCATAACTGTTTCGTGAATCTGGCCCCAGATGTCCCCATCACTGAAATCTAAGAAAAAAAGTTAAAAAACGAAATGAAAAATAATGAAAAAATAGGAAAACAAACTATACTCAAGAAATGAAAGGTATGGTTAACAAGAAAACTCAATTCCTATGCAATGTTACACAAAATAATTAAATCAAAATTAAAATAAATCGAAATTTATGAAAATTTCATTTATCAATGAAATCAGAGACATTGAAATGGAATCATAACATATTTAGCATAGCATGGTTGATCTTATGTGTAACATATGGCGCTGTTTATCAAAAACGCATGTTTTTACCTGTCACTGGGGTGGCATTTATATTGTAGGTATATGAAAAGAAGCGCCTATTCGAATGCCACATTGTGTCACAATTTCAAAGCAATCGGTGAAGAAATTTCGGAGATTACAGCGTATGTTGCTCTTACGACCAACAGATGGCGCTGTTTTTCAAAATAAGCATTTTTTTCTTGTCACAGGTGAGGCAGGTATATAGTAGCTACATAAAAAGACGCGCCTATTCGAATGCAACGTTGTGTCAAAATTTCAACGCAACCGGTAAAGAGGTTTCGAAGATTTCCCTCGAATGAAAAACACAGTTTTTCAGAAAAAGCAGGATTTTTACCGTCAGAGACGTGACGTCTATATAGTATGTATATAAAAACCTGTTCGGATGCGAATGGAACACTGTTGGAAAATTTCAAAGCAATTGGTGAAGAAATTCCGGAGATTAGCGATTATGAACAAACGAATATTTCCATTTTAATTCATATAGATTAAACGATGTTAAGTTGTCTTACAAGACAACAAATAAGTTCTTGCTGTACAAATAATTTAAATGAATCCGTGTTCATATGGGCGAGAATATAAAGAGTAGAAATTCGTTATTCAGGTATTCACTGGAATAACAGGATTTAGCTGTATAAAATATTTCCAGCAAATAATAATATATGGATTAATCGACTATAAATCTATGATCAGGTAATAATTCTTATTAAGGAATGCTGAAGTAAAGTGAATTTAATGCAATTCACGTAAAGGTAAACATTTTCCCCCAGCTGTGTGGGCTGACGCAACAGTCCGCCATAATTTCTAGGGAAAATGAGTTATTACTACGCTTTAATAAAATGAACTCAAGATTACTAAACTATTGGTTAGTAGAGTTAGTGGATTATAATACATAGTACAAGAATAGTTTCTTTAAGTACTAAGTGTTAATAAATAGATGTTGGAAATTTCCAACACTTGATTGTTCCTCAGATGACTGGACAATCATCCTACAAATCAGACTTCCATTAACTGAGCCATTACTGCTTCCACTATGCAGCACAATAGGCGTACACTCGTTTTTTTTTAACTTTCTTTAAGGGGTTTCACTACTCACGTTCAGAAGCTTACACGTGACTCTAATCTAGCATTGTTAACACTGAAAGTCCATCAGGGCAATACACATGGTGACTGGAATCTCCAAAACGTGTCGTAGTATCGTTAATTTATTCTTGCTGAAGGAAATTATGTCGTTTAAACTCCAGCAATATCTCAGCGTTCCGGTTCCAGTAATAATTACTGGTGTGAGGATAACAATAGTTCAGGACAATGGCTAATAGAGTCCGTCCTTCGAGCTCTTGAAGACGGCCTGCTTTCTCCCTAAATGTCCTGACGAGAATGTCAGCACAAGACGCTTCATTGAGCAGCTGCGGGCACCTTGTGGATCCTATGACTTCATTTCGTCTTGGTCAGTGAAAACCACAGGCCTCTCCCTCCACTTTTATACTCCTCTCTAATTCATTGTGGCAAGAGTTTATGCTGGTGGAGCCAAGCCTGGCGTTACTGCTTCTCACATAGTGACTAGATGTTCGAGGTGGAGGGTTTTGTGATCAGGCCTTCCAACGGTTTTGTGAGGGGAAACCTCATTTTCACCCCCCCCCCCTACCACTCTACAACAATATTTTTCTCACTGGTTAAGTAGTATGTCTCCCCTTGTAACAGACTTCTGCATTATCGATTACAGCTGACCCAGGTGCCCTGTGTCGCAACTGTTGTCCTCCTTGTACTCATCTCGTTGTAGCAAGTCCAATGATAACCAACTTGATAACTCCGTTATTTGGTACCTAAAGTTTAACTCTTGCAAGCTCAACATCAATTACATCAAGCAAAGACTTAGAGCTCTGACAGAGCTCTCTCTCACACACAGAAACTCAGAAACAGAAACACTGCTAGAGACAGATAGACAGAGATAGAGAGAGGCAGAGATAAAGATAGAGGAAGAGAATGGGAGAGACACGGAAATGATAGACCAATAGGCAGATGAGTAAAAAAATAATCCGTAGGAGCCGTGATGCGGGTTTGAACCTATATGCAGGTGTTCCCAGACACATGCTCTCTGTGTATTGAGGGAGGAGCGTCAGAGGTAGAACATTCCGAGATGACAGAGCCAGTGTGCATGGGAGAAGTGTGTGAAAACCCAGGTTCAACTTCAGTGGAAGCCTTAGGAATCGTACATTGTGCATTAGTACTCCAGGTTGGAATCATTTTGACCATGTCGTTGCCTAGTCGTCTACAGTGTGTGCCTGGGAACACCCAGAACAATGGTTCGAACCCTCGTCACGGCTGTTACGCATTTTCTCATTGATGCATCTCGATAGTGTTATTAATTTTTTGTGTAATAAATAGATTGATTGGTGGATGGATATATATATATATATATATATATATATATATATATATATATATATATATATATATATGTCGTACCTAGTAGCCAGAACGCACTTCTCAGCCTACTATGCAAGGCCCGATTTGCCTAATAAGCC
>NW_027189131.1:3274452-3307788 GCF_040958095.1 Procambarus clarkii
GGTCTAGGTCAGGTCAGGTCAAACAAGTCTATTATAACAAAAATTAAGATAATATATTTTAATATCAAGTGAACAAATTATACACAAAATAAGTCCGTCGTGTGTATGTAAACAAGGGCCATTTGGAGGTAGGCCCACTCCTGTACCCTCTGTGTGTGTATTCTTTCAAATAGTGTAACTTTCTCAGGTAACTAGTGCCCAGACACAGAAACTAGAAGCCTCCGCTGTAAGGTAACTAGTGGGAAAATGCAAGTAATGTAATCTAACAAGTGAACAAAACAAATTAAGAGTGCGACATGTGGTAGCAACACTGGCCGTCCATACAGCCTCCTCCAGGCCTGTCTCAAGTTGGTAAACACCCACGGCCAGCACCCACGGTCAGCATCCGCGGTCAACTCCCCCACCGGTCAACACCCACGGTCAGCACCCACGGTCAACACCCACGGTCAGCACCCACGGTCAGCACCCACGGTCACCCCCCCCCCCCCACCGGTCAACACCCCACCTTGTAAGACCTTGTAAGACCATCACCACTGAACAGAAGTGTTCAAAAAATGGCTTTGATAAAAACGTGCATAGAATGCAACATGAAGGTAGATTACCATCAGAGCTTTCAATGCCAACTCTGTTCAGCTGCCATACACAAAAAATGTGCCAACATGACTAACAATTCAAGGAGAAATGGTCCCAGTGACCACTCTGTGTACTGGCTCTGCAAAAAAGGATGATGTAACTTTTTTGAAATTGATGGAAATCCTGGATAAAACTCCGCGTAGAAAACAGAGAATTACTAATTAATTCCTGCATAGCAATTTCTAATGTCTTCAAACAAACTGTACATGACACCAAGGTACAACCAGCTGTCGCAAAGAGCTCGGTGGCAGCGGCGCCTGAGCAGGGCGCGGAGTCGGGGATGCCTGAGCAGGGCGCGGAGTTGGGGACGCTTGAGCGGAGCGCGGAGTCGGGGACGCCTGAGCGGAGCGCGGAGTCGGGGACGCATGAGCAGGGCGCGGAGTCGGGGACGCCTGAGCAGGGCGCGGAGTCGGGGACGCCTGAGCAGGGCGCGGAGTCGGGGACGCCTGGGCAGGGCGCGGAGTCGGGGACGCCTGAGCAGGGCGCGGAGTCGGGGACGCCTGAGCACGGCGCGGAGTCGGGGACGCCTGAGCAGGGTGCAGAGTCGAGGACGCCTGAGCAGGGCGCGGAGTCGGGGACCCCTGAGCGGCGCGCAGTGTCTCAGGCCCCGGAGCAGAGCGCGGTGTCACAGGCACCGGAGCAGGGCACAGTGTCGGGGACGCCGCAGCAGAGCGCGGTCCCTGGCAGAGGGACACAAACAAAACAAGGCCCCAAAATCTGCTGGTATTACAAATGGGCTACCTGTAAACATGGGGAATCGGGAAGAACAAATGGAACATGTACACACGATCACCCTAGAAAGTGCAGAAACCTCCTCAATACAGGTAAATGTACCAAAAGCTGTGAATTCTTTCACCCAGAAATTTGCAAGAACTCTTTGGACAGGAAAGAGTGCTTCAATGCTGAATGTCCAGCTTTTCATATAAGAGGTACCAGGCGAATAAAAACGACAGACTACCACTATGAAAACAGCCACTACTCCATCGACCGGGATAATTTTTTAACAAGAGGAGGAGGAAAAGAACGGCTAAAAATGACCAGACTCTACCACCAACTCGGTCAAATGCTAGAGAGGACGCAAACACAGTGGCCTCCTTACCAGAGCCTCAGATATTAACACCAAGTAAGGCTTCCAGCACTTCCACTAACACAATAACATCATTTATATTTGCCAACATCCAGGGTATAAAAACACGCAAATCCAACAAAGTTCACTTTATACATGGTCTCCTTCATGAGGCAAATGCAGTGTTTGCAGCCCTAACGGAAACTCACACAAAGAACTACCTTGATGGTGAAATATGGATCTCAGAATACAATCTCTACAGATGTGATAGGAAACACCGGCTTCAGGGTGGGGTCAGCCTCTACATCAAGGACACACTCATCTGTACTGAGCTGCTAAACATCTCAAATGATATTGTGGAAGTGCTGATAGTCAAAATAGAGATCCTAAATGTAGTTGTTGTCCTTGTATATAAGTCACCGGAGGCAAACCCTCAGCAGTTTAAAGACCAACTAATGAAAATAGAGCACTGCTTGGAAAACCTCGCAAATCCAGCTCCGAACATCATCCTGCTTGGGGACTTCAACCTACGGCACCTGAAATGGAAGCACCTGGCTAATACAGTACTATCAGAAAGAATACCAGGAAGTAGCCTAAATGAACAGACACATGCAAATGACCTGCTACGGATGTGCGATAGGTTTGCCTTAAACCAGCAAATAGTAGAACCAACTAGGAAGGAGAACACGCTGGACCTCATTTTCACTAATAATGATGAGTTGATCGGGAACATAATGATTACAAATACCTGTTACTCAGATCACAACTTAATTGAAGTTCTGACAACCATGGGGGGCACCTTCAAAACCAGTCCAGATTCCCGGTGGAGGAGATTTCAGTAAATTAAACTTCAATAATAAACAGATAAACTGAGAGCAAATAAACCAGGACTTCACAGAAATAAACTGGGAAGAACAGCTAGAAAATGCAAACCTGAACCAGTGCCTGGAAAAAATAAACTCAGTAGCACTAAAAATATCTTCAAACCGCATACCCCTAAGAAAAAAGAGAAAGATATGCAGATTGGAACGGGAACGTCGTTCCCTATATAGGCGAAGAAAACGAATCGCGGAACAACTTGAGAGTCGCACCCTATCTCAAGAACGGCGAAGAAGGTTAGGTAGAGAAATAGAAGCAATTGAACTCAAGCTACAAGAATCATACAAAACCCAGGAGAGGCAAAAAGAGCAAAAGGCCATCAGTGAAATAGAGAGAAATCCGAAATATTTTTTCTCCTATGCAAAATCAAGATCAAAAACCACATCTAGTATCGGGCCCCTGCGAAAGGGAGATGGAACTTTCACCGATGACAACAAAGAAATGAGCGAGTTACTGAGGAAGCAGTACGACTCTGTTTTCAGCGAGCCATTAAATGCAGTAAAGATTGATAACCCAAATGATTTTTTCATGGATATGATACCAACATCAAATCATATATCAGACGTCGCCCTATACCCACTAGATTTTGAAGAAGCCATAAACAGTATGCCTATGTATTCTGCACCAGGCCCGGATTCTTGGAACTCCATATTCATCAAGAAGTGTAAAAAAACACTATCGCAGGCCCTTCACATTCTGTGGAGACAAAGCCTAGATACTGGCGTTATCCCTGACATACTAAAAACAGCAGAGATATCACCACTCTATAAAGGAGGAAATAAGGCACAGGCAAAAATTACAGACCGATAGCACTAACATCGCACATCATAAAAATTTTTGAGAGTGCTAATAAGTAAGATCACAAAATACATGGAATCACAGCATCTCCATAACCCCGCACAACATGGTTTCAGAACAGGGCGCTCTTGCCTGTCGCAGTTGCTGGACCACTATGATATGGCATTAGATGCTATGGAAGACAAACAAAACGCTGATGTAATTTACACAGATTTCGCAAAAGCTTTTGATAAATGTGACCATGGTGTTATTGCACATAAAATGCGTTCAAAATTAATTACTGGGAAAATAGGCAGATGTTTCTATAATTTCCTGACTAACAGAACCCAATGTGTAATAGTCAACAAAATAAAATCCAGCCCATCAACCGTGAAGAGCTCAGTCCCCCAGGGTACTGTGCTTGCTCCAGTACTTTTTCTCATCCTCATATCGGAAATAGACCAGAACACAACCTATAGCACTGTATCATCCTTTGCAGATGACACTAGGATTTTCATGAGAGTTGGCAACATAGAGGACACGGCAAACCTCCAATCAGATGTAGATCAGGTCTTTCTATGGGCTACAGAAAATAATATGGTGTTTAACGAGGATAAGTTCCAGCTCATGCGCTACGGAAAAATTGAAAATATAAAAACAGAAACCACGTATAAAACTCAGGCAAATCATAACATAGAACGAAAAGGCAATGTAAAGGATCTGGGTGTACTCATGTCGGAAGACCTTACCTTTAAAGAACACAATAAAGTAGCCGTCACAACTGCAAGAAAAATGACAGGTTGGATAACAAGAACTTTCCACACTAGAGATGCTATACCGATGATGATACTTTTCAAAAAGCTTGCGCTCTCTAGAGTGGAGTACTGCTGCACAATGACAGACCCTTTCAAAGCTGGAGAAATTGCTGACCTGGAGAGCGTGCAGAGATCCTTTACTGCTAGAATCCACTCAGTAAAACATCTAAATTACTGGGACCGACTAAAGAGCCTAAATCTGTACTCCCTTGAGCGCAGGCGGGAGAGATACATAATAATTTACACGTGGAAAATAATTGAGGGGCTGGTCCCAAACCTGCACACAGAAATAACATCACATGAGAACAGGAGGCATGGCAGGATGTGCAGAATACCCCTGTTCAAAAGCAGAGGTGCAACAGGTACTCTGAGAGAGAACTCTATCAACATCAGAGGCCCGAGACTGTTCAATATGCTTCCACTACACATAAGGGGCATAACTGGCCGACCCCTCACAGTGTTCAAGAGAGAACTAGATAAGGACCTCCAAAGGATACCTGATCAACCAGGCTGTGACTCATACGTCAGGCTGCGAGCAGACGCGTCCAACAGCCTGGTTGATCAGTCCAGCAACCAGGAGGCCTGGTCGACGACCTGGCCGCGAGGACACTAAGCCCCGGAAGCACCTCAAGGTAAACCCCCCCCCCCTTATTTTTAGGGGGCTATATAGGAGTATTTAAGGATATATAATCGAACAAGTCTGAATGACCCCTCTAGGACTATATGCATATATATATGTCCGGAGCTATATAGGATATATATATCCTCAAAATAAAAGAGGGTGAAAAGAAATAGCCCTTATGTTTTATACATTATATTAACAGAAGTACATAGTGGCTTAAACGTAGTCATAATCTAAATCCCCTCCATAATATTGTCTAACTAGAGTCCTCCTTCGTGCCCACAGGTCCGTTGTGGGGTCTTCCTCCCCCTTCTGGGATGATGATGATTCATCATCATCCAGAGGGTGAAAGTGGTGTTGTGGTTCTTCTTCCTCTCCTAAGGGGGGGGGGTGCTGACGTCATAGCGTTCACTCTCACTGGAAGGGTGTCGCCCTTCCTCTCCTTGTGGCTTTATTGAATATTGAAAAGTATTTACTACTCCATTACTGTGTAGGGTCTCTTTAAAATGGTTATGTGTTAAAGATCTTTGCACAGCATGGGGGATACCCTTAACGGTAATGAAATTTGAATTGTCGTGCAACAGCAAACTATACATTTTGGGCTTAAGAGCTACAACTTCAAGGATGTGTCTGTCTGAAACCTCTGACTTTAAAAGTCTTAAAACACCCTTTTTAGAATGATCATAGAAGGGGTGAGTTTCAGGGAAGTTACTAGTATCCATCCACGACTTAGGGGTTCTTTTCCCATCTCGTTAAAGAAATCTTCGGTCATTAAACTGAAGATGAAACTATCTGTATCACTGTATATCAGTGCTGCCCTATCTGTATAGTGCTTCTTAAGTACCCTGTACCAAAAATGGTACAAACTGTATTTTGCTAGCTCAAGAATCTTGAACCCAATGTAATTTGGATGAGTAATTTTAATGAATGGTCTGGAACTGACAGACAATAATTTATTGTCACCTAAATGTACCATACGTTTAAAGCGAGGATTCTTCACCTCCCGTAAAAAGACCCTAGCAGAAGTCACTAGTTTGGTGTCAATAGCATAATGGGCTGGGTTCAGTAGTGTTTTACCAAAAGCACTATTAGTTAACCGTTTAAATAGTGTTTTCCTATCGTTACTGGTGGAGGCATTTCTATTGTTAACATTGGTGTTAACAAATTCCGCCATAAAATCTGACTGGCAGAACTCGTAAATGGCGTGTATAGCCCCTACTTCATGACCTATCTCAATAAATAGCTGTAAGAGGTGTAGAGATATGAAATAATGTTTTTTGGGGAGATGATCCCCAACCACCTTAATATTTTTTGGGGGAGCTTTGTAATGTTATTTGTTTCCAGAAGTCCCCTACTAAATGGTGAGATATCCTCCATACTTATCCCCCTATGGTGTAAACATAGGGGTAGATCATCTGTTAGTCTAGCTATTTCAGGTCTTATGTGTTTGGTGTCAATTAAGAGCCAGTACCCTTTGTTAGAAGAGAATGGCTGTTCTGTCATTATCTTCCCTTCACTAACGAAGGAGGTCATCTCATCAGATGACAACCTTCTTAGACCACCATAGGGTAATTTCTTAGCATACAACTCCCATAAAGTGAGTTGAAATCTAAAAACAGTAAGAATGAAGATTTATCCTCCTGGGGGTTAAAAGATGGGTTGACGTAGTGGTGTTAGCTCTGGCGTAACTCCTAACTGCAGTTGTAAAACCCCCTCGTATGTTTTGTGACAGGAGATTGTGTAACGTTACATGTGCTTATGAACTCCAACGATATTTTGCTGCGCTTCAAGAAGCAGTCATAGGAGTAGCCCGGAAGGCTACAGTAATAAGTCATTTCTAATGAATAGATATCATTTAGAATTACCCTGTGGTGAGTAAAAATGTCAGCTAGTAAACCAACGTCACACTTCAAATAAACAAGGAGATAATCCTTTAATGACCTACATCCTGTTGCCTCCCATACTAATTTAGAATGTCTATATTCTTCCAAAGTGATGGATGATTTGTTTAGGGAGCTGTAAAACATTTCAATAGGGGGGAGTGTTGCATCATTAAAGCAGCTGATTTTTGTGACATATTCATAAGGGAAAAACTGCTTACCCCCTAAGAGTAGGTGGTGACTCTCTTCGGGTAAACCTTCTATCATTGAGTGAGTGAATGTTAAGGGGCTGGCTGACTCAATGTGGGTCTTTGCTAGGGACGAAAGACTGCCTGTAATAAAAGCCAGTGAATCAAGAAATTTAAGGTTGCCTATTTCTACCTTAAGATATTTAGTCCCCTGTCTCATGAGGATATTGCTCTTAATATTTGAACCCATGGCAAACTCCCTCAAAATTAAGCCCATGTCATAAGACATATTGTGGGCAATTAAGACTAAAGTCTCTAGAGCATTCTTGTGACGGAGGTTGCAGTAATTACATAGAGCTCCAATATAATTGAGCTTTTCCCTAAGGTGATCATGATGTTGACCCTTGAAATTGGTGGGTGTAAATACCTCCTCACAAAACTGACAGTATGTCTGTCTCCTAAAATGAACCATATCCTCAAGAGACATGTCTATTTCATATTTGGGCAGGCTGGATCTGATAATTTCCCATTTGGTGGCAACTCGCTCCATGAAATGAGTGACACTGTCCCACCAAAATAAGTAAACTTATCAATGACGGAGTGGTTCCTATCAACAATTATATAGCTGTATGCTATAGGCTTATGTTTGGCTGTAACAGAACCTAGACAATCCTCAGTGCTTAGGTAGCACTCAAAATCGAAATAAGCTATATGGGATGGGGGGGGGGGGGGTAACATTTCTCTGTATTTTTAAAATGAAGGGTGTCCCTCTCCTGAAGATAAATCATTTTCTGGGTGATGTCACAGGAAGAAGAGTGATTTGTCCGCTCGCTATAATTTTGATATTCTGAAAGACAGCTTCTACAGAAGACTGTCTTTCGCCTGTGGCTGCGAGTAAAGTTCCGTAAAAACTTGTCCAAGTCTTTAATTAATAAGACTTACATGAGACTCCCCCAACAACAATAATGGTACTATGTCCGAGTACTGTCTGCTACCACGACGGCAAAGAGAGACGTGATAGACACCGTCTGTATGTTTGTGAATTGAATACAAAAAAATGGAGAGTTTATTCCTATTCTCCAATTTAGAGATATCCTCCCATGAGAGAGGGAAAGATAATTGGTCGTATTTGACCATTTTCCTAACCCTAGAGTGAGACTCTACAAGTCTTCCTATACGTTTCCATTTCCATCCTTGTTGTGGCGCCCGAAAAGCAGCAATGCATTGAATAATGCATGTTCCTTTGTTACCATTGGGGTTTGGGTTGAAGACCTCATGTCGCCCCCTTAAGAAGGGGGGACAAGGCACATAATCCCCTAAACTGACATTACACTACCATTACAGATAACGATTTTGAGGAAATCAATATTAAATAATATAAAACCACTTCCCTCTGTTTCTGATAAGAGATCCTCAAGACGTGTAATCATATATCCCACCCAACTATCAATAAGATCGCCTACCTCCTCAAGAGTTACCAGCCTAGCAGGTGTCGTTATGAAGTGTTCCCTACAGTCATCATCTTCTGTGAGACGTTGTTTTAAAAGTGTTACCATCACTTCATGGAGGATTTTGAATGATGAAGTAAAATTGCCATGACCCGCCAGAGAATTCATGTAATTCTCTATTTCATTGGTGAAAAGTTCTCTAAAGTTGCTTAGGAGACCTACAGGATCTGTGGCAAAGGCTGGGGGGATGGAATATTCCATTCTAGTAAAGAAATCCCCCAGGGCCCCCACCCTATTAATTAAGAGAGGGGTGTCTATAACATCCTCCCCTTCTGAGGAATTTACATCACTATCTCGAGTGTTGTCATGGGATCTAAGACCACTAGGACCTGCCTGAGGGATGTCACCACCATCATCATCATCATCATCATCATCATCATCATCATCATCATCATCATCATCATCATCATCATCATCATCATCATCATCATCATCATCATCATCATCATCATCACTCATCTCTTCCTCCCCCCCATTTGCATTGGGCTGTCTAACCCCACCACCACCACCACCTAAGGGGCTATTGTTACGTTGGGCTTTGGAATGAAGTTCCTCTTCTACCTGCCCCTGAGATGTCTTTCCCTGCTTCTGAACCACCCCTGGAAAAAAAATAATATTAATAATAATAATAATAATAATAAAAGGCAACACCCCACACCCTACTAAACCCCATGACATAACGTCTCAAGAAAGCTTCTTAAGATAATAAAACTGGAGAGAGGGTTTATTCACACACCGACTTTTACCCGGTTATCCTATCCGTTCCTCCGTCCTTACCCGTTGGCAGGCTTCTTGGTCGTCTGTTACTGGTAACAAACTACATACTCTTAAATGTTGTGTTTCCTCGTGGCCGTCCTCCTACCACCGTAACCGGTGATGGGAAACTGCTCTGGCGAGGTTGCGTATTGGCCATACTTGCTTAACCCATGGTCACTTGATGGAGCGTCGCCCTGCTCTTTATTGTCCTAGTTGCAGTGTCCCTCTTACAGTCGTGCATGTCCTTCTTGAATGTCCTGACTTCCAGGACGAGCGTGTGTCTTGCTTTCCGACTGCCCCTTGCAGTCACCTGTCCCTCAATAGAATTCTTGGTGACTCGGATACTTTTGATATCGTTCGCCTTATGCGTTTTTGTTCTCGTATTGGCATCCTTGGTGATATTTAGCGCCCTCTGATTATTCTGCGCATTTGATGGTGCTACATAGCCTTCCCGGTTTGGTGCCTTCTTTTGATAATTACTTACTTATTCACACACCTTGGGGTCATGATTGTAGATGTTCAGAGACCAAGTGCTCACACAAAGTAACCCAACAACTGCCGCAGGTGAAAGTGGGGTAAGGCTTGAAGGTGACGTTGCCGCAAATGAGGCATACAAATCCACCTTCTCTGGTAGGCTGGTGATGTTTACCTCCTAACAAGGGAATAGCATAGAATTATATACACACACACTCCCCACACCCTTATGAAGATAGGGAAACCATCTCAATATTTCTCATTTGAAATAAATACGAAAAAGTAAATAAGTAAATAAAATAAAATAAGGGCTTACCTCCACCACAGGTTCTCCTGTGAAGTCCACTAGATTGAACACATACAGTTTCCCCACAGCGGAGGCAGCAATAAGTTGTATGTACGAATTGTGGTGATGAGCTCCAACCACAAATGTTGCAAATATCTCCTGGATATGACATCACCCCCCTCACCTAGGAAAAAAAATTAATAATTAATATATATTCTCTCACTCAAAACACCCCCTCTCCCTTTTATATATATATATATATATATATATATATATATATATATATATATATATATATATATATATATATATATATATATATATATATATATATATATATATATATATATATATATATATATATATATAATTATATATATATATATATATATATATATATATATATATATATATATATATATATATATATATATATATATATATATATCACGTGTGTATTTTCGTGATATACACACACATATATATATATATATATATATATATATATATATTTATATATATATATTGTGACGGGAAAGTGTTGGAGTATTGATGTTCGGTAGTCCTCCAATGGCAGGTGTTAATGCCTGGTCACACTTACAAAAAAAAGATAGACTGCTTGCCTGTTGTCTGTGGTAAGTTAGAGGGAGGAACACGTAAAAAACAAAATATGAACAATGAAACTTTAATATATTTACTTTAAACATAAATGAAAATAAAGACAAATCTCGGGGGATTGAAAAATACAATTAAATAACAAAGATAAATGCAAAGACAATATGAGACACAATAGTATAATGGTGAAATAACACAATGGTGCTGAGAATATCGGCTATGGCTGAAACCTCCCTTCGTATACAAGCCAGTGAGCTTAGTATGCCAGTATTGGCGACTTGTCACCTTGTCAATATATGTCATTCTTAAAAAAGACGAATATCTGGCGAAAATTAACCTCATACTCTCTGACCAAACTAAGTTCCAAAGAGTAACGAAGGACACTTCAGCTGAATTAAAAGCAAAGGTCAACAAACTGATCGAAAATGTGAACGCCAAGAAATCCGGACTCCACCTGCCAAAGATCATTGGGGAATATAAACCTGGATATGCGTATGGAAATGTCAAGACACAGAAGCCTGGAAACCCACTTCGGCCAATCATTAGCCAGATACCCACACCCACGTACAGACTGGCGAAGCGACTCAACAGCCTGCTGACTCCTTATGTTCCTTGCACCTTCAGCCTGAAGTCTCTAAAGGAATTTGTTGACTTACTGCGGGGCACACGGGCCACAGGGATAAGAGCCTCGTTGGACGTAGAATCGCTGTTTACCAACGTACCTGTGGACGAGACAATCGGGATGATAGCCGACAGAGTGTGTCGTGATCCAGCCTGTACTCCTCTTGACATACCAGAAAATATTCTGAGGAAACTACTCCAAGCTTGTACTAAAGAGGCACCCTTCTCGAGCCCGGATGGGCACATGTATAAGCAAGTAGATGGGGTCGCCATGGGTTCTCCCCTAGATGTCCTGTTTGCAAACTTCTACATGGGTACCATCGAGCAAAAAATCTTAGTCGACATGAACTTGAAACCGGTCATATACTGCAGGTATGTTGACGACATTTATACACAGGTACCTGATGTCAGACATCTGCAGGAGCTGAAGGAGGTATTTGAGCGGAGTTCCATGCTGCGTTTCACTTACGAGATGGAAAAGGATGGGAAGCTGCCCTTTCTAGATGTAACAGTCATGGAAAAGAGCGGAGGTTTCCACACTGCAGTCTACACAAAGGAAACAAACATAGGAATGTGCCTAAATGCCAACAGCGACTGCCCTGACAGGTACAAGAGGAGTGTTGTTAACGCATACGTCGACCGTGCTCTCAGCCACAGCTCAGAATGGAAGCAAGTCGACGAAGAACTCTGTAGGGTGTTACGGCCCTCTCGGGACGCAACGGGGTTCTCACTCTGATGTTGTTAGAGGAAGATATATGTATCCGTTCCCAAGCCAGTAGTGGCTATCAAGGGATGAGATCCGTGACGCAAGTAACTTAAAGGGAGTAGGGAAAGAAGGTTAAGAACTTAATATTATAATGTTCACCATCACCATTTAAATATATAGAATAAAAGAGTACACAAGGGGGAGGGGTATTAACACTTTACAAGGGGATCGTGCACAATCTAGTCTTCTGCTGAAGACTCTTTATTAAGAAGCTAGGTGCTGAGTCCGCGGTGCTTTCTTCGTGGCCTCAAGACGTGTCCTCTGAGAACGCCGAGCCTACCCTGGCCACAGGTCAGCCACAACACAGGTCCACTGGGGGCACCGTCGTGGAGGCCGTCAACCACACGTCCAGCAGGTCTGCTGGCAGGTACTGAGCCACCAAGGCTGGTACGGCCACTCCACGAACGATAAAAGGGGTACGCCCTAGACAGGAGTCTCGTGTGATATCACCAATCACCCTCCTGTCCTCAATACCCCAGTGGATTATCGTCTCCAACCGTCAGTCCCGGGTAAATCCTTTCACTGCCACTCCATTGGCAGGCTTAACACACCACAGTGTTCTTCCGGGGGGACGACGTCACAACAGCTGCAGCGAACTTCACAGTATGGAGACTGGCTGCCTCGGGTAGACTGACTCCACCTTCAACACAGTGGTCCCAGGTCGGCTCTGTAAGCAGACACGTCATCAATAACTGGGACACTAATACACCACACTCACAGGCTCAGATACAAACGCCCGACATATCCACTCCATAGATGGCGCTGTCGTCGGAGCACCACCTCACCAGAGGTCAGGAGCGGCGGTGTTGAGCGCTGAACCAGACTGGAAACTGGTCCTCGAGGCCAGTACACGCTGTCCTCACTAGGTGTCGTCGTCCGTTTGGCGGGGGTTTCGGGAGCTGACCCACAGATGGCGTGGTTGTCACTGCTCCAGGCTCGGACGCTGGATCCGGGTTCGTAACATAGGGTAAGGCAGGTCCTAGTCAATAACGGCTTCTCCAATGGTTTCATCGAAGACATCATAAGAAGGAAAGTGAAAAGCCATGCAACCTCCGAAGAGACAACTAACACAACACCTATACCCCCTATTAGACTATTTTACAGGAACTTCTTTTCCACAGCTCATAAAACAGAGGAAAGGGTCCTGAAAGATATTGTTAATAGAAACGTTATCCCTACAGACAAAAATCAGAGGATACAACTGACGATTTACTATAAAACCAGAAAAACGGCCAGCCTACTCATGAGAAACTCTCCAGACACAAAACAGAACGCTTTAAAAGAGACTAACGTCGTCTATGCCTTCAAATGCCCACTTGGGGACTGTAAGCTCCAAAAAACCCAGTATATAGGCAAGACAACAACATCTCTTTCTAGGCGTTTAACGATGCATAAACAACAGGGCTCCATTAAGGAACATATAATCTCTTCCCATAACCAAACCATCGCCAGAGAAATCCTAGTAAACAACACAGAAATCATCGATAGATACAGCGATAGCAGGCGGCTTGACGTTTGCGAGGCACTACACATCAAGAAGTCAACACCAGCAATCAACAGCCAATTATTGCACAACTATATTCTACCCACCTCAAGACTCCGCTCCAATATAGAAGCATCAAGAAATATGGACCAATAGGCTTTCTACAAACACTTCTATTCAATACCCATTGTTTCTGTTCTGTCTTGTGTTGATACTTTTAATACCCTATTAATATCCCCTAGTGTTCTGTCTTGTGTTAATGCCACATCACCCTTCCCACCTCACTCAAATGTAATGCCACATCACCCTTCCCACCTCACTCAAATGTAGATATAAAATCAGGGAAACGCAAGTTCTAATCAGTTGTGTATTTGTGAAGTCTTTGAAAATGTAATAAGTTTTACGAAACGCGCCCGTGTCGCGTCAGACTAGAAATAAAAATGAATTTTGGAGAAGTGATTTTTGATTTACCTCCAACAGTGAAGCGTAATGTACGAAAGATTGAGAAAATTCGTGTTAGAATTATTAATCTTACTTTTTCGGTCATATTTAATAATAATATATATATATATATATATATATATATATAACTGAAAACTCACACCCCAGAAGTGACTCGAACCCATACTCCCAGGAGCAACGCAACTGGTATGTACAAGACGCCTTAATCCACTTGACCATCACGACCGGACATAATGAGGTGATAGCCGAGGCTATTTGAACCACCCCACCGCCGGCACTCGGATAGTAATCTTGGGCATAGCATTTTACCAAATCACCTCATTCTTTGGGGCACACGTGAGGAACACAAATGCGAACAATTATGTCCGGTCGTGATGGTCAAGTGGATTAAGGCGTCTTGTACATACCAGTTGCGTTGCTCCTGGGAGTATGGGTTCGAGTCACTTCTGGGGTGTGAGTTTTCAGTTGCATATTGTCCTGGGGACCATTCAGGCTTGTTCGCATATATATATATATATATATATATATATATATATATATATATATATATATATATTAGTATATTTTGGTAGCAGTCTTTCCTGTAGACATATATTATTAAATATGACCGAAAAAGTAAGATTAATAATTCTAACACGAATTTTCTCAATCTTTCGTACATTACGCTTCACTGTTGGAGGTAAATCAAAAATCAATTCTCCAAAATTCATTTTTATTTCTAGTCTGACGCGACACGGGCGCGTTTCGTAAAACTTATTACATTTTCAAAGACTTTAGTTCACAAATACACAACTGAATAGAACTTACGTATCTCCGACTTTATATCTACATTTGAGTGAGGTGGAAGGGGTGATGTGGCATTAACACAAGACAGAACAAAGTGTGGTATTAATTGGGTATTAATTTCATCAACACAAGACAGAACACGAAACAATGGATATTGAATAGAAGTGTTTGTAGAAAGCCTATTGGTCCATATTTCTTGATGCTTCTATATTGGAGCGGAGTCTTGAGGTGGGTAGAATATAGTTGTGCAATAATTGGCTGTTGATTGCTGGTGTTGACTTCTTGACTCCATTAAGGAACATATAATCTCTTCCCACAACCAAACCATCGCCAGAGAAATCCTAGTAAACAACACAGAAATCATCGATAGATACAGCGATAGCAGGCGGCTTGACGTTTGCGAGGCACTACACATCAAGAAGTCAACACCAGCAATGACTGTTCTCCAAGCTCCTCACAGCCGGCCTTACCATCAACTTGGGCAAGTCCACCTTTGCCAAAGATATTACGAAGCCCTTCATCATCAATGTTGACGCCAGTGGTACCGGCATCGGGGGCGTCCTAATGCAACAATCAAGATGCGAAGAGGTTCTTCCTGTTAGCTACTACATCTACAAGTTGAAGCCCCATCAAACGAACTACAGCACTATAGAAAAGGAACTCCTCTCCATCGTCCTGATTCTGCAACATTTCGAACCTTACCTACAGGGAAATCGGTCTATCACCATCTACTTGGACCACAATCCCCTAAGGTTCCTACAACAGGCCCAATTCAGCAATGAACGTCTTCTATGCTGGGCTCTGTACTTGCAGAATTTTAATCTGGCAATCTTCTACATCAAAGGTTCGGACAACATCATAGCCGACGCCCTCTCCAGGGTCTACGAGGTAGAGACAACTACTCCTACCTCTACACCAGCCACTGAAGTAACTTAACCCGTAAGAGGAGGCTTCGGGGGAGAGCTGTTACGATAATCTCCTTTAAGAGAGATTTGGCCTGTTCTTTCCTATCATGTTACTTCAGTACATCTACAACATCTCGATACTACAAGCAAGTGTAATATGTATTGAGTCAGATACGTTTTGCCAGGCCAAAACGGTTCATCGCACTTGCTCTCCACCTCCCCCTTCGTCGATCACCAAACCACCACTTCCAGCCAGCCCGCTTCTGATTGGTGAATCAACATCTGCACCTCTGCACTTCAGCACCATCTACATAGCCGATGACAGAGCATGCACCAGCCATTGGATTCAAAATATCCTTGTGCTCTAAAGCTGACACAACTATTTGATAAATGCTCTGTTTATTGATGGATGTTTTCAGAGAGCACTTTATTCTCAGCACCTGTTAATTCATTTTTGTCTTTATCCCTCTTAGAGTAACGTCACCAATATTTTAATTTATGTTAATTTTTGACATTATAATCTTGTTTGTTTGCACTGTACATAGCAAAGGAATTGTCTAATTCATATTTGTTTTCAATTTAATTAAGGTTTCATTGTTCATACTATTTGTTTTGTTTGTTTTGCCTTACTCTGCCACAGGACACAACAGCTATGCAGTCATCTTTTTTTTTTTTTTAAATGAGATAGGCATTGACACTAGCCATTGGGAGGACTGCCAAACACCTTCACTTCTTTTTTCCATCACAATATATTTATAGCCCCCCATATATAATAGATATTAATTTACTTACATCTTAGGCTAGACTGGGATGGAGAGTGGAAGTTTTCAACACTAACTGTATAATACAACGAAGGAGGGGTGTGTGGCATCCTTATATTTGATGATCAAGTGGGAGGCGGCGTTGCCACATGCAACACCTCACAGCCCCCCCTCCCTTCATGTGAAAGAGAAGGGTTAGGGTTGCTATGGGGAACTTTTTTCTCGTCTGGATGTCATCTCTAAGGGGAGTTCTACAAAAAAACCCAGGTAGGCTGTCTATGTTCTTAGGAGGGTGGCGCTCCTTTTGAGAGTGAATACACAATACATGCAACATCTCACAGCTCTTGTATGAAAGAGAAGGATTAGAGTTGCTTTAGAGAACTTTCTTTTCTCTCGTCTGGAGGTCATCTCAAGGGGAGCCCCCAAAAAACCAGGTACGGCTGTCTTTGTCCTGAGGAGGGTGGCGCTCCTTGGGGAGTGAATACATGCTCACACACACACTCACACACACACACACACACACACACACACACACACACACACACACACACACACACACACACACACACACACACACACACACACACACACACACACACACTCACTCACACACACTCACACTCTCTCACACACACACACACACATATATATATATATATATATATATATATATATATATATATATGTCGTACCTAGTAGCCAGAACGCACTTCTCAGCCTACTATGCAAGGCCCGATTTGCCTAATAAGCCAAGTTTTCCTGAATTAATATATTTTCTCAAATTTTTTTCTTGTGAAATTATAAAGCTACCCATTTCATTATGTATGAGGTCAATTTTTTTTTATTGAAGTTAAAATTAACGTAGATATATGACCGAACCTATTAACCAACCCTACCTAACCTAACCTAACCTATCTTTATAGGTTAGGTTAGGTAGCCGAAAAAGTTAGGTTAGGTTAGGTTAGGTTAGGTAGGTTAGGTAGTCGAAAAACAATTATTTCATGAAAACTTGGCTTATTAGGCAAATTGGGCCTTGCATAGTAGGCTGAGAAGTGCATTCTGGCTACTAGGTACGACATATATATATATATATATATATATATATATATATATATGTCATACCTAGTAGCCAGAACGCACTTCTCAGCCTACTATGCAAGGCCCGGTTTGCCTAATAAGCCAAGTTTTCATGAATTAATTGTTTTTCGACTACCTAACCTAACTTTTTGGGCTACCTAACCTAACCTAACCTTTAAAGATAGGTTAGGTTAGGTTAGATAGGGTTGGTTAGGTTCGGTCATATATCTACGTTAATTTTAACTCCAATAAAAAAAAAATTGACCTCATACATAATGAATTGGGTAGCTTTATCATTTCATAAGAAAAAAAGTAGAGAAAATATATTAATTCAGGAAAACTTGGCTTATTAGGCAAATCGGGCCTTGCATAGTAGGCTGAGAAGTGCGTTCTGGCTACTAGGTACGACATATATATATTTATATATATATATATATATATATATATATATATATATATATATATATATATATATATATATATATATATATATATATATGACTGTTAAGGTTACACTCTCCCAAGGACTGAGTAACCCTTTAGAGTATAAGAATCCTTTTTCAAATGAGTCAGTTTTGTATACAATTGATGACTTATACCTGGAAGCCATACAGAGTCCAATTATAGCCAATATCTTCACCCGAGGGAGACACGATAATATTTCAGTAATTCTAATTAGTCAAAATTTGTTTCCCTAGGGGAAATATGCTAGGACAATAACTCTGAATTGTACCCATTATATATTAATGAAGCAGAGAGACATAACCCAACTTGAAATTTTAAGCGGTTAGTTATATGGGCGAAAAACTATTAATAATTTCGTTGAAATATATCGTCGGGCAATATCCCAGAGCGAGTATGGCTATTTACTGGTCGATCTGACAGTTTCTGAGACATTACAACTACGAATGAGCATTGTCAATGAAGACCAGTGTGAAATTGTTTATCAAATGTGAACAAAAAAATGCCTTTAACGACGCAGAAACGGTCAATTCTTACCACCATCTATAATGACTTTCTAGCTTGGGAGGTTTCACAGGATCAATTCAAAAATTGTATAAGGCCGCCAGACTCAAAGGCACCAGCATCAGTATTGCAGATGTGAGGGAATTTCTTCGTGGGGAGCGATCTTATACCTTACATAGAAGAAATTTAGTTATGTTTCCTCGACAGAAAATATTAGCTCCTACGCCCCGCACCATAATTGCCTGTGATTTGGGAGACTTTTGTAGTTTACAAAAATGCAATAGTGGCGTTAAATATATTTTGATTTGTGTCGATGTTTATTCTCGCCTAATGCAGACTCATACTTTAAAAACAAAAAATTCAACGGATGTGGTAGCTGCTCTAAAGAAGATTTTAGAGGAAACCTCTCAGTTTCACGGGGTAAGACGAATATTCACCGACCGAGGAAGAGAATTTTACAACAGGACAGTTCAAAATTATTTGAATAAGAAAAATATTAAGTTATATAGTGTATTTTCGGAAATGAAATCTAGTATAGTGGAGCATGCCATCAAAACTTTAAAACATAAACTGTATCATTATATAACCCAAGCTAATTCATTACAATACATTCACATCCTCCCAAAAAGTTGTGGACGTTTACAACCACACTTTCCACAGAACACTAAAAAATTCCCCACATGCCATTCATAAGTTGCAAAACATTGAAGATGTACGAAGACAGTTTAAGGTCATGTATTTAAACAATGACTAACCCATAACCCCCATCAGTCCACAACTGCAGGTTGGGCAGTATGTATGACTAGCAAAGCGGAGGAATATATTTCACAAGGGCTTTGGGCCTCCAAAATACAGAAGAAATATTTCAAATGTCACATATCGACAGAACACAACCAGTCCCAACCTATAAAATCAAAGATTTAACCAACGAGCCGATCAGTGGTATGTTTTATGAGCAAGAATTGATTCCAACAACCCTTCCAGACTATTTTCCCATAACGATATTACAGACTAGGAAGACATCGAAAGGACACAGAGAATATTTCGTCAAGTGGAGAGGGCACTTAAAGTTCAAGACATCGTCAAATTTAAAAAAAAATGACAGTTCATCAGGACTCTCTCGTAGAGAAACACCATCAACTGTTATTTTTATTAAACAATTTATCGCCCAAGAAGCGGAATAAACTAATCAAGGCTTTAAAACGACAGGAAATTGAATCAATTTGTGAAATTTTTGCCAATTTTCTGAAACGAAACATCTCAGTTCAACCTTAGATAATTAATGGACTACAGAGGTATCAGAATGACATTCGCTCTGTAGCACGTAAGAAAACTCCATTGTACAAAAAGAAGAATATTCTATCTTCTAGGCGAGGAGGAGCTATATTGGCAGCTCTGTTACCTTTGGCTGTATCGTTAATTTCCTCTCTAATAAAGTAATTACGTAAGAAGAGAAAAAAAATGGTAAAAGAATATTGCCTAGTACCACGACTCGTTGCTGAAAAATATTTATTTAATAAAAACGAGAGTACTCCATCGCCTCTTAATGAGGTGGCTCCACCCTCTTCCACCAGTGGTAGAGGTGGAAGTAAGTCCTTCTCTTTAAAAAACGAAAGCAAATGGGTCAATTCGGCTAATAATGTTGGTGGTAGCTGTAAGCATCATCACCACTGGCTGTGACTCTGCCAGTGGTGATGATGGAGTGGGGGAAGTGGACACTCCCCCTACACCCTCAGCAACAGCAACAACTTGTGGGCAGTGTTGCCACGGTAGCTCCTTTGAACGTTATAGTCCTACCAGATGGGGGGGGACTGGTCAGACAACCTTTACAAGACATTGGCCACCCCCTGCTGCGCCCGCCGTCGCCGTGCAGGTGCCCGCCGCCGCGGGGTTCTTTCAACAAAAAACGTAGCCCAGGTGCGACCATCGCCCTTTAAAAAAACAAATAAAAAAAAGGATACATTCCATTCTACCGCCTGAGATGCGGCTAGCTGTTGCTGGGCCCACTCACGACAAAGCCACCACCACCCCACTCCAAAACCCAAGTCTGGACAACTTAATAAGCGTGAATTTTAAAATAGAGGAAATTCCACACGTCAAAACATTATTGAACATGTTTGAACAAAACAGCCAACAGGTGATATGGGATAGTCACGGGAATTTATTAATGCCTGTGCAAAATTTAAATATTTTAGATATAATTAAAACTTTAGCCTTTACTAAAGGACAATTTAGGACAGCTGAGAAGGCAGATGTAAGGATTTTACTTAAGGTGGCCGGCATAGACCCATCCTTTATACGTAATTCTCGCGCCAGATCACAGCTAAAAGGGGGGAGGGGTATCCATAGGAGACCCCATTAGGAACCGTATTGAAAAACCTATATGAACCACATCTTAAACGTCATTATAATCAGTTGTGTATCCACCATGGAGCGAGCTTCTTCATCCCCTCCAGCGGTAGAGGAGGAAGAAAAATCTCGTTTATTGAAGCGTTTGGTTGCTACTCATCGTTACTACAAGTTTGTCGAACACAAAAGTAGATTGATATATGCCTTATGGGATTGTTATGACCGTCTCGTGTTGAGTGCTCCCCCAGAACGGTTTTTTAAGTCATTTGGTGAAACGGTGAAAAGTTATGAAGAGTATTCATCTCAGGAGATCCAGACAGAGATTTGGCGAATGGAAAAATTAACCTTCCATCATCGGGACATGATTACAGCCTTTGAGTCTGGCCGGAGTGTCTATGGGCTCATAAGGTGACCTCTACCCCACACCCCTTCATCCCTCTCGCCTCCCCAGGTGGGTCACAGGTGTATTTAAAGGTCGCCCACCGCCGCTCCTAGAACACTATACTACAGTTGTCGACACGCTCCTCACAGCCACCCTCTCGCCATGTCGCTGGCGAGTATCAAGACCATTGGTGACGATATCACTGACTCCCAGACCTTTGGGGTAGGCGACGTCATCGTCTATGAGTTACTGGCTGCCGTTGAGCGTCCCTATGGGCTAGCCTCTGTCAGTAGGAAAACCTACCCCTACGCCCGTGTGGAACGTGTTGGGCTGGGAAAAGTCAATAGGGCAATAATTTGTTGTCGGGCTACCACAGGGGACAATGATATGAAGATAGCCACACTCCCCTCTGAAGGACAAGATCTCATAGAGGAGCCCGTCCTTTACTTCAGGCCGACATTTGTGGCCCTGATTTCAGCATTCGGGGCAGGAGCCCCCTTCGAGTCAAATCCAATAGCCCAGGCACAAGTGCAGACTTCCGCCGACACTCACTACGTCTCTAACGTCACCCTGGATACATCCAAAAACAGGCGATATTGGATCAGGGTGGCCCTAACAAAGGTGGGCAATCTAATGGTGAGAACCCCAACCATGTCTCAGCTAGTGGTACCTCACGGCTTAGGGGCTTCCCGCGATGGTATGGACAACTGGCACAAGGACATTGGACCCTTGCTGCTCTCTCTTCATCCAGAACTGGCCAAACTCAACAAAGAGTTGGTCATCCTCAAACGACCCGCTGCTGTTACACCATCAGTGGTGCCCCTCCCGTTCGACAACCCCAGTGGTGATAGTTTTACTATCACCCTCGACACCGTGGTGGGAGAGGGTGGTACCACCCCAAGAACCTCTTCTCGTTCTACACCTCCAGCACTGCCAGCCACACCCAGGAAGAAGAGACAGCTGCAAGAATACACTTCCAGCTCCACCGCCACCCCTCCACCACCTCCCACAGCATCAACCTTAGTTAAACGACGGATTGAACCCCTCCTCGACTTCAAAACGGAGGCGAATCGTCGTATCGACTCCATACTCGATGGTGTGTCACAGGAAATATTCCTGTTATCCTCCCCCCCCCCCCGAAAAAACAACGAAAGCTGTAACCACCACCCCAGGAAAGAAGTTGTGGTAGTGGCAACAGCAGCAGCAGCAGCAGCGACGGTAGCTCCGGCGGAAGCAGCAGTGGCGGTAGCAGCAGCGGCAGCAGTAGCCAGCACCAGTAGTAGTAGTAGCAGGGGGTGTGGTTAATCACTATTCTTTAAAAACAAAAAAGGTGATTTGATGAGGGAATCTTCACATGTTGTAGTTTTTTAAGTAGTTTAATAAAATAAAATATAAGTAATGTTGTTTATTTTCACCTTCTTACAAAAACCCATCCCCTGTATATTGCCCAATCAGTACATAACGGGACATATCTTACCAGTCTCACTCAAGGAGATATATACAACAACACGAGTTCAGCATTTACAAACACCATCCCCACACTATATTTAAACCCTTCCATAAAACATGAAGTGGCTTTAGTCAACATACTCCTACCCAGGCGAATTAATGTCATCATCAAAAATGAGGAGTTTGGCATAGATATCTATGCCACTTTTATACGTGGAACTCTTTCTAAGAGTCCAGAATACTTAATATATACCTTCCAGCCAAAAACCAACATATTATCAAGAAACATCAAATTCATTACAGATGTGCTTAGTTGGCAAATAACCACCGACATGAAGCTTAGTTTTAGGGATGATTTCAAAATATACTTCACGGATAAAGAACCAATCCTCACCTATGACCAATCTTTAGAGAGGGTATTACTAGCTTCAACTCTTAACAGTGGAAGTACTGGCTCGTTAAATTCTCTCAGCTTTCAATTTAAACACAGAATAGCTAATGTACTTGGTTTTGACCGCAGTCGCAAATACACCATTTATCGAGCAAAAACAGATGACATTACAACAGCCTCCAAGGTCATGGTCTCATTCCCCCCAGACAATGACGAAGGTTGTGACTATTTACTCATTTATAGTGACGTCATCGAGCCTGAACGATACGGGGGGCAGATTGTAAATATCTTAGATGCAATCAATTATCATGACTCATATTCTAGAGGGGCTCACCTTCTAGTGTACAAAACATTGAACACTAACACGGTGGAGAAAGTAAGTATTAAAATAACAGATCAGTTTGGGCGAATGGCTAGTTTTGAAGAAGGGAGATCGGTTACGGCAGTCTTACATATCCGCCCTAAAGTATAGCAATATATAATATATATAAAGAAGTGTTTACCCACGACTTAGGTTATTATAGGAAGAGACCTCAGAATGCGTATACCATTCCATCCGCCTTCTCAAAAGGAATTCAGGGAGATATTTGCTCCTCCCCCTTGGAGACACGGGATGACAGGGGGAGCGATGAATGACATACGCACATTCCAAGCACCTTAGCTCAGATCTGGTGGTGGTTTCTTTGGGACTTGGCTGGTATTGCTCGACGAGCCATACCATTTTTCATGAAAGCTGTAACACCGAGTGCTATCGATTTTGGGAAAAATGTGCTTGGTGATTTAAACAGTAGTAAACGGGATGTGAAGAGTGCTCTGAGAACTCACGGTATTGATGCTCTTAAGACTGTGGGGAAGAAATTGATAATGGGGGAGGAGGGGGAATAAAAAGACTCTCTAGACGAATAAATAAAAATATAAAATGTAAACGAGGTCTCGGGTATAAAAATGATGTGTTTTCGCTAACGTAAGCAGTCATACTTCAACTTTCAGGGGGGGGGGGATCATGGCAGCAACTAGCGGGGCTGGGGTGAAAATACCACTAGAATATTATAGCTCTAGTATTATTGACCAATTTCCAAGAAGTAACAGAATACGTAATGTGGAGAGTTCAATTGCCTCTACGCATCAAATAGACATTCTACCTGTCAACCTCCCCATTAATCAACGTTTGCGGGATAATTACTTAGAATTCCGCGTCTCTGGAACCCAGGGCGCCTTCTTAGATCTAGCTAATATTGTTATAGATTTTAAGGTATCTTTAACGGAAGATGACGATACCACAAAATTGGAAGAGGATGACCATGTGGAATTTGTGAATGGGTTGTCAAATACCATGTTTAAAGGTGTTCAGGTGTTTTTAGGAGAGCAGGTATTTGAAACAAATTATAATTTTAATTATTGGTCGTTTATTAAATTAATAACCTCCATGCCTCCATCAAAAATGTCTTCCTTGGGGAGAATTGGAGGCTTTCGTAGGGACTGGAGAGATGACGATGGTATAATCACTAATGTGTTTACAAATACTTATTTTACTGGAGAAACCACCAAGGATAAAAAATTTATGGTTGATTTAAAAAGTAAAGGTTTGTCGATGTGTTT
Organism: Procambarus clarkii; assembly: GCF_040958095.1. Lineage (NCBI taxonomy): Eukaryota > Metazoa > Arthropoda > Malacostraca > Decapoda > Cambaridae > Procambarus > Procambarus clarkii. The sequence continues at coordinate 3,298,949 of NW_027189131.1, forward strand.
CCCCCTCCTATTGGATATATCATCCTTAGACCAATACCTATTAGATAATATAGATGTGCGACTAAGATTGGAGCTCTCTCCTCACGCTTGGGTCCTAAATACAAGCGTGGACGATGGCTCTAAGTATCGCTTGCATATGGATTATGCTAAGTTATGGGTAACGTGAGTGTTCCCCTTCCCAAGTGCTTACCTAGCCTTAAACAGCTCACTGTTAGCATCCCCGACCCTATAAGCTATACATTCAATAGAACCATTTCTAAAACATATGTCCTAGCAGGGAATCAAACTAGTCTCTTAATTGATCAGCCTTGGGCACAAGTAATTCCACGCAAGATATATATGGTTATCGTGCCAATGAATTATTATGACGGTCTTCACGAAGGTAATGGATTATATTTTGAAAATGCAAAGCTGAAAAGTATTGCAATGTATTTGAACAATAATGCAATTTACCAAATTGCTGGCGATTTCGACAACCATTATTCCCGCCTTTATTACGAACCTTTGAAGACATCAGGCTTAGAACGTGATTCACTACTAGCCTATGACCCTTTAATAAGGGAAGATCAATATTCGCCTTTGACTTAACCACCATTCAAACAAAGGATTCCCTCCCTGTGGAGAAATCTGGCAACTTGCGTATGGAGCTTGAATTTGGTGGCGGTGTTACATATAACAGACTGGTTTTACTGTTTGGGGAATCGACTGGGGTACTATCCATCAATGGACAGAGAACTGTTCTATGTGCCGTGCGAGCTTAAAAACATAATGAATTGTTATGATATAAATATAAATTAAAAAAAAAATAATCTAGGGGATCGAGTGTTCTACCTAGGTTGTTATAATGCTGTCGAGATAGAACATTTAAATATCTCTTCAAGAATACCTACTCTCTTCATAACTAATATTTTACCATCATACAGCAGAATAACTATGGGGCATTGGGTAGGTATTTATGTTGATAAAGTTAAACATCGGATGTATTTCTTTTGATAGTTATGCAATGTTGCCAGTGACTTACAACCATCATTTCAAGGAATTTATTAAAACTAACAAAATAAGAAAGGTGTTTGGAATGCGCTACAGACCCCAGAGTGACTTTACTCTTGCTTGCGGGTTATATTGTGCCATGTTTGTACATAGGATAAGTCATGTGGGCTTGCCTTCAACAGTACATTACTTACATAATGTATTTTCCAGCGTTACGTTAAAATTAAACGATAAACGAGCCCTTGCTTATGTGAGACGATATTTTCCTATGAAACATCATTGTTAGGACATTTTGTAGAGGTATAGGAGTTGGTTCTTATATGTGGTGTAGAGAATATTTTTGTTAGCTAGGCAAACCTACCTAACAAAGGGGGTAGCCTCCTATAAAAACCCCTCTCCCCCACACAACCCCCTCAGAAGACTGTCATCCTCCTATGAAATGGAAGGTGTCTCTCAAAAAACACCTGCGGGGAAGATTGAAGTCCTTGAAGGACCTGGTTAGTATTACTCTCACTTTCTGGTAATAGATTTATTTTATTTTTATTTCCCTCAATAAAAAAAGTTTGTATATCCTCTATTTCACCTCTTTATTTTTCTTCAGTACAGTTCTTGGTACCCGTCCACATTTGTAGAGTTGAAATTCTACGTGGGGGGTCTGCCCCAAACAAGATGCTGTTACGTAGTCTAATTGACGAGGCCTGCTGTAGAGGACACAAGGCCGCTCCTGCACGAGGAGAGGTATTTACTAGTTGTTCTTAGAGAAAAATAGAATATTTTTCTAATAAAATAAGTAATCCTATAAAAAACCTTTAATCACTATAAATTATTTCCCCCATCTCTTTCCAGCACCTCCACATTCAGATGAGCTCTGCCCGACGCCATTCGCCAGCTGCCGAACCAGGTCACTCAGTGATGTCACGGCGGACACTGATTGGTCAGCCGCATCACATGACCTAGGCCAGCCAATCCCCAGCCGGCGGGTGTCGCCCGCAAAATAGCGGATTTGTAGGCAGGGGTCGCCATTTTGTATATACCAGGGGCACGACCCCCCCACCTCCCTTACAAACATATAAATACAAATTTTTCCCTAATTAGGTGACCAATCCGGTACCTCATATAACAAAAGACTCCTCAGAAGACTCCCAAAAGGCACCTCAGGGAATCAGCAGGGTAAGCTGATATCATTCTTAACACTGGCATTGGGGAGAAATAGGAGGCGGCTCCATAACAATGGATATATATTGATTGATAGATTGAGAGGTAGATGGATAGATGGATGGATATAGGGAAAAGCGGATAGATATAAGATTAGATATATAGACAGAAGAGCAGATGTATGGACAAATAGATTGATGTACAGGTGGACAGAAAGATAGATGGATATATGGATTGCTGGATAAGGAGATGAAAGGATAGATGAATAAATAAATACTTATATGGATGCATTAATTGTTGAGGGAATAGATTGATGTATAGATGCATGATAGATGGATGGATTGAAATGTAGATTCATGGATAAATAAATTGAGAAGTGTGGATGGAGAGATAAAGGGAGATATATGTGGATGGACAGATATATGCACAGATCGGAGACCGACAGACAGATTCTGGCAACGCTGGGGTGCCTCTCCAGTACAATATACAGCACAAAGGCTGTCAAAATTCCCCAGCCTAAGAAACAATAAATGTTCATTATTTATAATGAATTTTTTTATAAGAAATATAAACTCAAAATAAGAATTTTATTATAACGCAGCACATTACATGTGTTATGCTACAAAATCCAAACTGTAAGAGAGAATATCAGTGTGTTTGTCTGGTTGTTTGTCTGTCCTACGTTGAAGGCCTCACGGTTTGATCTAGCCTCTTCCAAAATTAGCAGAGGAAATGGTCTAGTGTACAGAATGAGCCTTGGATGGTTTGGGTCGCCTGAATTGAAGACGTAACAGCATGTGAGGGCCACATTCAGACCCCTACGAAGATTTTTGGCAGTGCACGCCATCTGAACAGCTAAATAATTTTAAAACAAACGTTCAGAGTCATCTTTTTTCTTACAGTAATATGCATCATTTTACAATGATCTCTGGAAAAAGAACATAAAATGCCCTGCTGTCAATAATTTGGCCGTACTCACATAAAACAGACGATACTTTCACAGCTTTAAAAGCTTCTCATGCCTCAGCCCTCTATCAGAGTAAGGGGTAACTATTATTTTTTTTGTATGTCACACCCCTCCTAAGCGTTCTCACAGGAGACACCCACACATTAGACAATTATATTTTTTTTATAGGAGAAGAGAGACAGACAGAAACCGAGAAATACAAAGACAGAGACTCACAGTCAGTAAGTCAGAGATGGAGCGACAGACAGAGGGAAGAAATAGAGGCTGATAGACAGAAAAAGTGAGAAGAAACAGAAAGACATACAAAGAGAAATGCATAGAGCAGATATATATATATATATATATATATACATGTATATATATATATATATATATATATATATATATATATATATATATATATATATATATATATATATATATATATATATATATTGGTAGCAGTCTTTCCTGTAGACATATATTATTGAATATGACCGAAAAAGTAAGATTAATAATTCTAACACGAATTTTCTCAATCTTTCGTACATTACGCTTCACTGTTGGAGGTAAATCAAAAATCACTTCTCCAAAATTCATTTTTATTTCTAGTCTGACGCGACACGGGCGCGTTTCGTAAAACTTATTACATTTTCAAAGACTTCACAAATACACAACTGATTAGAACTTGCGTTTCCCTCATTTTATATCTACATTTGAGTGAGGTGGGAAGGGTGATGTGGCATTACATTTGAGTGAGGTGGGAAGGATGATGTGGCATTAACACAAGACAGAACACTAGAGGATATTAATAGGGTATTAAAAGTATCAACACAAGACAGAACAGAAACAATGGGTATTGAATAGAAGTGTTTGTAGAAAGCCTATTGGTCCATATTTCTTGATGCTTCTATATTGGAGCGGAGTCTTGAGGTGGGTAGAATATAGTTGTGCAATAATTGGCTGTTGATTGCTGGTGTTGACTTCTTGATGTGTAGTGCCTCGCAAACGTCAAGCCGCCTGCTATCGCTGTATCTATCGATGATTTCTGTGTTGTTTACTAGGATTTCTCTGGCGATGGTTTGGTATGGGAAGAGATTATATGTTCCTTAATGGAGCCCTGTTGTTTATGCATCGTTAAACGCCTAGAAAGAGATGTTGTTGTCTTGCCTATATACTGGGTTTTTTGGAGCTTACAGTCCCCAAGTGGGCATTTGAAGGCATAGACGACGTTAGTCTCTTTTAAAGCGTTCTGTTTCGTGTCTGGAGAGTTTCTCATGAGTAGGCTGGCCGTTTTTCTGGTTTTATAGTAAATCGTCAGTTGTATCCTCTGATTTTTGTCTGTAGGGATAACGTTTCTATTGACAATATCTTTCAGGACCCTTTCCTCTGTTTTATGAGCTGTGGAAAAGAAGTTCCTGTAAAATAGTCTAATAGGGGGTATAGGTGTTGTGTTAGTAGTCTCTTCGGGGGTTGCATGGCTTTTCACTTTCCTTCTTATGATGTCTTCGATGAAACCATTGGAGAAGCCGTTATTGACTAGGACCTGCCTTACCCTACAGAGTTCTTCGTCGACTTGCTTCCATTCTGAGCTGTGGCTGAGAGCACGGTCGACGTATGCGTTAACAACACTCCTATTGTACCTGTCAGGGCAGTCGCTGTTGGCATTTAGGCACATTCCTATGTTTGTTTCCTTTGTGTAGACTGCAGTGTGGAAACCTCCGCCCTTTTCCATGACTGTTACATCTAGAAAAGGCAGCTTCCCATCCTTTTCCGTCTCGTAAGTGAAACGCAGCACGGAACTCTGCTCAAATGCCTCCTTCAGCTCCTGCAGATGTCTGACATCAGGTACCTGTGTAAAAATGTCGTCAACATACCTGCAGTATATGGCCGGTTTCAAGTTCATGTCGACTAAGACTTTTTGCTCGATGGTACCCATGTAGAAGTTTGCAAACAGGACACCTAGGGGAGAACCCATGGCGACCCCATCTACTTGCTTATACATGTGCCCATCCGGGCTCAAGAAGGGTGCCTCTTTAGTACAAGCTTGGAGTAGTTTCTTCAGAATACTTTCTGGCATGTCAAGAGGAGTACAGGCTGGATCACGATACACTCTGTCGGCTATCATTCCGATTGTCTCGTCCACAGGTACGTTGGTAAACAGCGATTCTACGTCCAACGAGGCTCTTATCCCTGTGGCCCGTGCGCCCCGCAGTAAGTCCACAAATTCCTTTGGAGACTTCAGGCTGAAGGCGCAAGGAACATAAGGAGTCAGCAGGCCGTTGAGTCGCTTCGCCAATCTGTACGTGGGTGTGGGTATCTGGCTAATGATTGGCCGAAGTGGGTTTCCAGGCTTGTGCGTCTTGACATTTCCATACGCATATCCAGGTTTATATTCCCCAATGATCTTTGGCAGGTGGAGTCCGGATTTCTTGGCGTTCACAGTTTCGATCAGTTTGTTGACCTTTGCTTTTAATTCGGCTGTAGTGTCCTTCGTTACCCTTTGGAACTTAGTTTGGTCAGAGAGTATGATGTTCATTTTCGCCAGATATTCGTCTTTTTTAAGAATGACATATATTGGCGACTTGTCACCTCTCCTGACAACTATCTTCTTGTTCTCACGAAGGCTTTTAGCTGCCGCTCTAAGCTCGGGGGACAGTATGGTGCTTCTGTAGTTGCCTCGATTCTTTCCTCCTTCTGCAATAAGTTCTGCTTGTAAGGCATCTTTGGTAGTGACCTTCTTTTGTGTCTCGAGGTCGAATATGTCGTCCAACAGAATTTCCAACTCTACTTTCCGGGCCATTTCACTCGGTCTGGACATAACATGACAGTTTATGCCCAGATTTAGGAGAGTGACTTGGTCCTCAGTGAGGTTAATTCCTGCAAGGTTCAGGAAGCCATCTCTTGGTCGTGGAATTGCCATAGGTCCTCCATATAATGTTGTTAGTTTTCTTGATAATCCTTGTTTCAGTGCTGAGGTGATGTTGGTCTGTGAGGATGTCGAGTGTTGTTCAATGCGGGTACGGATACTATGGTCGATGTTGCTATTTCTCCACTCGTTTGTAGCATGAAGTAGTTGCATGAAGTAGTTGTGAGTGTATGCCCACTTGGGGACTGTAAGCTCCAAAAAACCCAGTATATAGGCAAGACAACAACATCTCTTTCTAGGCGTTTAACGATGCAATAAACAACAGGGCTCCATTAAGGAACATATAATCTCTTCCCATACCAAACCATCGCCAGAGAAATCCTAGTAAACAACACAGAAATCATCGATAGATACAGCGATAGCAGGCGGCTTGACGTTTGCGAGGCACTACACATCAAGAAGTCAACACCAGCAATCAACAGCCAATTATTGCACAACTATATTCTACCCACCTCAAGACTCCGCTCCAATATAGAAGCATCAAGAAATATGGACCAATAGGCTTTCTACAAACACTTCTATTCAATACCCATTGTTTCTGTTCTGTCTTGTGTTGATACTTTTAATACCCTATTAATATCCTCTAGTGTTCTGTCTTGTGTTAATGCCACATCATCCTTCCCACCTCACTCAAATGTAATGCCACATCACCCTTCCCACCTCACTCAATGTAGATATAAAATGAGGGAAACGCAAGTTCTAATCAGTTGTGTATTTGTGAAGTCTTTGAAAATGTAATAAGTTTTACGAAACGCGCCCGTGTCGCGTCAGACTAGAAATAAAAATGAATTTTGGAGAAGTGATTTTTGATTTACCTCCAACAGTGAAGCGTAATGTACGAAAGATTGAGAAAATTCGTGTTAGAATTATTAATCTTACTTTTTCGGTCATATTCAATAATATATGTCTACAGGAAAGACTGCTACCAAAATATACTAATGTTAAAGTGCACGACCCAGCAGCAAGGAATCAAGCCTTCACGATAAAATATCGCCAGGATCTGATTCGTGATCAGATATACAAGGCAGAGAATGAAATCCAAAGACAACAAAACGCAACTACTTCATGCTACAAACGAGTGGAGAAATAGCAACATCGACCATAGTATCCGTACCCGCATTGAACAACACCTCGACATCCTCACAGACCAACATCACCTCAGCACTGAAACAAGGATTATCAAGAAACTAACAACATTATATGGAGGACCTATGGCAATTCCACGACCAAGAGATGGCTTCCTGAACCTTGCAGGAATTAACCTCACTGAGGACCAAGTCACTCTCCTAAATCTGGGCATAAACTGTCATGTTATGTCCAGACCGAGTGAAATGGCCCGGAAAGTAGAGTTGGAAATTCTGTTGGACGACATATTCGACCTCGAGACACAAAAGAAGGTCACTACCAAAGATACCTTACAAGCAGAACTTATTGCAGAAGGAGGAAAGAATCGAGGCAACTACAGAAGCACCATACTGTCCCCCGAGCTTAGAGCGGCAGCTAAAAGCCTTCGTGAGAACAAGGAGATAGTTGTCAGGAGAGGTGACAAGTCGCCAATATATGTCATTCTTAAAAAAGACGAATATCTGGCGAAAATGAACATCATACTCTCTGACCAAACTAAGTTCCAAAGGGTAACGAAGGACACTACAGCCGAATTAAAAGCAAAGGTCAACAAACTGATCGAAACTGTGAACGCCAAGAAATCCGGACTCCACCTGCCAAAGATCATTGGGGAATATAAACCTGGATATGCGTATGGAAATGTCAAGACGCACAAGCCTGGAAACCCACTTCGGCCAATCATTAGCCAGATACCCACACCCACGTACAGATTGGCGAAGCGACTCAACGGCCTGCTGACTCCTTATGTTCCTTGCGCCTTCAGCCTGAAGTCTCCAAAGGAATTTGTGGACTTACTGCGGGGCGCACGGGCCACAGGGATAAGAGCCTCGTTGGACGTAGAATCGCTGTTTACCAACGTACCTGTGGACGAGACAATCGGAATGATAGCCGACAGAGTGTATCGTGATCCAGCCTGTACTCCTCTTGACATGCCAGAAAGTATTCTGAGGAAACTACTCCAAGCTTGTACTAAAGAGGCACCCTTCTTGAGCCCGGATGGGCACATGTATAAGCAAGTAGATGGGGTCGCCATGGGTTCTCCCCTAGGTGTCCTGTTTGCAAACTTCTACATGGGTACCATCGAGCAAAAAGTCTTAGTCGACATGAACTTGAAACCGGCCATATACTGCAGGTATGTTGACGACATTTTTACACAGGTACCTGATGTCAGACATCTGCAGGAGCTGAAGGAGGCATTTGAGCAGAGTTCCGTGCTGCGTTTCACTTACGAGACGGAAAAGGATGGGAAGCTGCCTTTTCTAGATGTAACAGTCATGGAAAAGGGCGGAGGTTTCCACACTGCAGTCTACACAAAGGAAACAAACATAGGAATGTGCCTAAATGCCAACAGCGACTGCCCTGACAGGTACAAGAGGAGTGTTGTTAACGCATACGTCGACCGTGCTCTCAGCCACAGCTCAGAATGGAAGCAAGTCGACGAAGAACTCTGTAGGGTAAGGCAGGTCCTAGTCAATAACGGCTTCTCCAATGGTTTCATCGAAGACATCATAAGAAGGAAAGTGAAAAGCCATGCAACCCCCGAAGAGACTACTAACACAACACCTATACCCCCTATTAGACTATTTTACAGGAACTTCTTTTCCACAGCTCATAAAACAGAGGAAAGGGTCCTGAAAGATATTGTTAATAGAAACGTTATCCCTACAGACAAAAATCAGAGGATACAACTGACGA